>NC_057812.1:250512394-250781962 GCF_018294505.1 Triticum aestivum
CCGCAGTGGCCCGTGCCGGCCCCAGCCGCGCCGCCCGCGCCGGTTCAGCTCCCACCGCTGTCGCCCAGCTTCGGATTGGGCCAGTCCACACCGGGAGGACTTCCGATCCAGTAGGTCTGGCTTCCGCCATCATCGTCCCCGATCCCGACTTGGCTAACCGGGACGTCGCCACCGCCAGATTACACAGAGGCTGGGGACCCACCGGTACCCACGCTGCAGTCTGGGGCCTCGTCCGGCTTCGCGAGGGCCTACGACGGTCTCCCCACCGTTGACTGGGCGTTGTCATCATCACTGCTCCGCACCGCCGAGCCGGTCGGCCATGGCGCGCCGACCCAGACGCCGCCACGGTTTGCCAAGATCAATTTCGCCACTTATGACGGCACGGAGGACCCGCTTAACTGGCTCAACCAGTGTGAGCAGTTTTTCCGTGGCCAGCGCACGCTCGCGTCGGAGCGCACTTGGCTGGCATCCTACCACCTCCGCGGTGCAGCCCAGACCTGGTACTACGCCCTCGAGCAGGACGAGGGCAGCATGCCCCCTTGGGAGCGCTTCCGCGAGCTCTACCTCCTTCGCTTTTTTGGGCCTCCAGTTCGCGGGAGCCGCCTGGCGGAGCTCAGCCGCCTTCCCTTCACCTCCACGGTGCAGGACTTCGCCAACCGTTTCCAGGCCCTGGCCTGCCATGCGTCGGGCATGACGGCGCAGCAGCGGGCCGACCTCTTTGTCGGTGGACTTCCGGATCACATCCGCGTGGACGTGGAGCTTCGGGGACCCCAGGATCTCCAGTCTGCCATGTACTACGCCCGCGCGTTCGAGCGCCGCGCGGTGGCCATCCAGCATGAATCACCGTCCCGGAGCACTGGGTCGCTACCCGGGCCGGATTCCGCGCAGGGTCGGCCTGCGCAGGCTTCTACGACACCCCTAGCCGCGACCGTGGCGCGCCCGTTTCGCCGGCTCACCTCAGCCGAGCTACTCGAGCGTCGCCGCCAAGGGTTGTGCTTCAACTGCGACGAGCCCTACACGCCCGGCCATGCCTGCCCGCGACTCTTCTACCTGGAGGTTGCAGACTACATTCCGGAGGACGCCGTCGCCGCCGACCTGGCTGCCCCAGCCGTCGAGAAGGTGTTTGACGCTGGTTGATCGCCTCGAGGAGCTCCGCAAGCGCTTCCCCACCTTACAGCTCGAGGACGAGCTGTTTGTGCAGGCGGGGAGAAGTGTTATGGCCGGTTTAGCTAGGCCCACCGGGCAATCTTAGCCCACAAGTTATCTTAGATTAATTCTTATGCAAGTTATCTTAGGTTAATTCTTATGCAAGTTATCTAGGTTATAAATATAGGCTGTAAGACTCTTTTTGGAATTAAGCAATAAGAATATTATTATCCCTATTGCCCGGCTCCCAGAGGAGTCGGAACCCTAGCCGCCGCCGCCATCTCCCTCCGACGCGACGGCGCCCAGCCGCCGGCGCGCCCGATCATCGCCCCGTCCCGCTCCATCCTTTCCCTACAACCTCCGGAGCAGGTCCGGTAGGACCCTGGTTCTACCAGTCTTCCATATCGCAGTGAATGTGGATAGCCCCTCCACAGAGTGTCCAATGGAGGGCACCACCGAGTTCAACAACCAGTCAATGAGCACAGAGTTTATGACTTTCCACCTCTTTCCTTCCGCGGTAGTCTTGTCTCCTGGTTCATCAACAGCACCCAACAAGTGCCCATCAAGCTCCTTCTGCTCCACAGCCAGCAATGCCCTCCGGACAGCTTAGATAGTTGGTGGCCCCTTCTAGCTTCATGTCCATGGGCGACAGTTCGTGCTTCTGACCCACTTCCTGTTGAGGAACGATGGCCCCAGAGTTCGACTCCAGAAGGATCTTAGCGAGCTTCTCAAAAGCCTGAGCAATGACTTTTGGTTCACCCATCGGGTTGCGGCCACCCCCGGTAGCAGCAGCAGAGACAACCTCCTTCTCACCACCAACAGCAAGCAGCAGCAGCAGCAGCAGCAGAACTACTTCTCTTTCTCAAACAGCAGCAGCAAATCACCACAGCACTTCTCAGCAGCAACCTCCGCGCTGGGCCCATACCGGTTCAACATCATGTAATAAATTAAGCATTTAAATCAGACTTGTCAAATGTATCAGAAGATTACTTTGGTACTTGTCATATCATCACAGAAAACTCATTTGAAATCTTTATCTTTACTCTTATAAAGTTCTGAGCGGTGGCGGTTTGTTCACCTTTAAAGTTACTAGGGATTACCACTATTGTCATCCATTCTATGGAGGACATATGGCTGTTTCGGTTGATGTAATTTTCAAGATAATAGTTTTTCATTTTGCACAAGTGTTTAAACAACTGATAGTATATAACAAAAAAGTAAATCCTGCAACAATGCACAATCATTTAGCTAGTTATAGAAAAGATTCCACTAACTGTTGGGATCATATTATTTTGATATTTAGTGGAAGCTTGTTGAAGAAATAGCTATATTATACCAGGGGTTCCACTTAGTCCTAAATGGCATCTACATAAACGGTCAACATAAGTCCAAGCAAGCCACCATGGTCAACAAAAGTCCAAGCAAGTCCTCATGGTCAACAAGTCAAAGGAAGAGGGATAAATAGAAGACCAAGTCAAAGATGAAGACAGAGAAGCAAAGAAGCCCAGTTTAAGATGAGGTGCAGCTAGCCAAGGCCCATTCATGAATGAATGAGAATGCATGGCTCACCATGAGCCATGGACACCTCCGCCTGTGACAGCCTAAAAAAACCTCCGTCTTTGACTAGTCTTCATACACCCATGGACCATCATTTACCCATGTATCCCTCCAACCTACCACCCTCAAGGGCCTTGGTCATTTGTCAAGGACCACTAGGATATAAAATAGCCGCCCATAGGCATGTACTTTCGTTCACTAGGTGGTCGGGTTTTGGAGTTCGAGGGACCTTGTAAGGCTCGGATCGTCGAGAGTTGTCGGAAGCGGCGACGTTCTAAATGTTCCTCACATAACACGTTCTAGACGTTCCTCACAGCCTATTTAAAAAACTACGATGTGTCACTTTGTTGGTGTACGATGACCGTCGCTATAAGGCCGTCGTACAGAACCCTACTTACATTTCACTAGCCACACTACTAAGGATACCCCTAGTCGAAAATTGTTTCCATAACAACAACAAAGCTAAACTCTTAAACTGAATTGCATTTTTGCTGCCACTGCTAGAGCGAGAGCCCAATGATTTTTTATATGTAAACCATGTAATTGAGTTGCACAATTTGCAATTGTCTGATCAGTAGCACTTTATTTTGTTCATAACATTTACAATCCAAGTCCAGAACAAAATTTTGTGCTCCTCACTGTTTTGAGTTTTAACAAGATGTCACTTTTAAAGTTTGAATTAGTAAACTTCCATAGTTCATTCAGTGTTAAAGTTATATCTACAGCCTCAAGATTCATTAAGGTTAACATTCTCAATGTCTGTCGCAGCATCTTCTGGTAGTTGTTCCTATTGTTGGCATACTCTCAGATATAGAAGGATTTAAACCTGTTCCCAACATCCACGAGGTTGATGACATTTTCGATGTACCCCTGGAGATGTTCCTCAAGGTTAGTGTCTTTGTGTTCTCACATGCTAATTAAGGTACACACTTTATTCATTCTTTTTTCATTTATGATTTTATGGGTAGTAACTGTTGCAGCCTTGGTTGGATGCTTATGATAGTTTCAGTTTATACTTCAAATGATCAGTTTGCGGCATACAAAGAAACAAAAAAAAGGTTACTGCATGAATTACCATACAACTTAAGGTACAGCGATATGTATACTTAGCTATTTAGCAAGAATTGAGAACTTTGTTAGGCGCAGCCAGACCAAATGACCATTCTTGCCAACAATGGAAAGGAATCGGTCTTGTTTTGCTAAGATGGATATTGTAATGTATTGGATGTCATTTGTCCCCTGATGCAGGATGAGAACAGGAGATCCGAGGAGAGAGAACGGATGGGGCAAGTCTTCACAATTCAGTACTTCGACTATGAGAAAGAAAACCGGAAGTACGTAATCTGGGGATTGACTGCCCGCATCCTCATCCATGCTGCTTCCATTGTATACCAGCGGCCACCGGACTTTGTAGAGCGAAGATTACAGTTCAACCTTCCAAAGTACTCCATTTCTAGTTCAGGATCTGCTGCAAGCTAATGTTTACAATATTGTCTCAGTTAATATGATGTTGGGCGTACATCAGAGTACGCCATTTGTGGAATGTAAAGGACACGATATGCTTCTATATGATCTATATTCTTTTTATAATTCATTCAGTACATGATAGTAATACAGAGAGGAATATCTAAGTAATGCAATTCAACTGTTAAATCTCTATACTATTAAAGGGGAGTTTGTGGGTTCCGCTTTCACCGCTCTCATCGATACATGCCCCCCTACCTTACTACCAATTTTTTTTCAACGAAAAAATTAACGCCCACATATGTGGCATTTTACACATTGCCCACACGCTTTCATTACCATTCATTTTATCACATCAAAACAGATGACATCAGCAGAATTCTTTTTGGTTTTCGGCTTAATTTTTTTATCTCCGAATTAAAAAATCCAATTAAAAATCCGTTTTCACCATTAAATCTGTCTCGACGAGATCTTCAAAACTAGACTTCATGTTGATATGTTTCGATGATTTTTTCCCCCAAAAGTTGCCATGATGTTTACACTGTAGTTGTCATAGTGCTTAAACTAAAGTTGTTATGTGGCAATTTTAGTTTAGAGAGCATGGCAATTTTAGTATTTTGATGATGCCAATTCCAGTACTTTGACCATAAAAATTATTTTTGTATGAACCGTAGCAATTTTAAGTGCATGTATCATGGCAATTTTAGTTTATGGTTCATGACAAGTCTAGTTTCTTAATTCCCCATTTTATAATATGTTAAAATTTACTTTTAAATGTAGAAGAAAATAACTGAAACATATCATGGCAACTTCAGTGTAAGCACCATGGCAATTCATGTGCAATAGACATGGCAATTTTTAACCCAAAAAAATTCGTCGAAATATATTGATATGAGATCTAGTTTCGAAGATCTCGTCGCGAGTGATTTAATGATAAAAATGGATTTTTAATTGGATTTTTTATTTAAGAGATAAAACATTTTAAAAACTGAAAATCTAAAAAGATTTCCACATGCATACAAACGGTGACGTGTCGTAGTATGTGTGTTATAGGACATATGGGCGAGTTTTGCTCCCACCACATGTGTGGGCGTTAGCGTTGTCCTTTTTTCAAACCATGTGATAACCCTCATTATTATTTTTCCAAACCAACCCCTATCTCCTCATTTTCAGGGAAAGAAATTTCTTGCAAAGCGATCAACATAAATTAAATAAAGGACGCCAATAATTGCCACACATGTGGCACAATGGATACCCGACCATATGAGTTGTGTCGTCATATCCAGGAGACAGCCCACACGTCTTTGTGTGGGCGAACATTAATATTGCCCACACATTTGGGCGCAGTTACGACGACCCACATGACCCCCTGTGGCAACTTGCCCACCCTCACCCCTGAGCGCATAATCAACTTTAGTTGTCATGTGTAATTAACTGTAGTTGCTATGTCTGCCATGTATCATTAGATATAGTTGGCATGTGTAATAATTGGTGTTGTCATGTGTGGTTAAACCATAGTTGTCATGTATTATCAAACATAGTTGTCGTGTGTGATTAACTAGTTGCCATATATGCACACCTCTAGTAGTTGTGTGTGTGGTTAAACCATAGTTGACATATATGGTCAACCATAGTTGCCGTGTGTGATTAACTAGTTGCCACATATACACATGTAATTGCCATCTATCACCATGTAAGCGTTATGTGGGCGAAGAGCAATTTCGCCCACACATTCGGGCGAGCGCTCCTGTGTCCGTTCGAGCGAGGAGCACCCACACGTGTGGCACTAAATGATAACGCCCACACGACGCTGAGTGTTTACGTGGCTCTTCACTCAGATGGCAATTACTTTAAAATTTGTGCAAATGGATCGAACAACATCAAATGTGTGTGGGCATGTTGATAAGTGCCACACGTGTAGGCACTATCATTTGGGTAAATAAATCGTTAATAGCAAGAAATCCCTTGCAAGCAAATAACAAAACAAACTCGCGTGGTTGTACATACACAATCTCAATCACATCATATATTTTCTTACCTTTGCATATGAATTATGGGTTCACACCATATCTCAATCTCAATCTAATCAAGATCTTCCTACCTTGAACTACTAGAACAAAGTTGTCCCCGGTGTAACACATCGTATTTTGCTAGTATACTCTCTTCGTCCACGAATAATTAAGTGTATATTTGGCATTCAAAATTTATCCACAAATCCTTCATATCGGCGGTGATAGGGTTCATGGATGGTGTCGGCGAGGCGGCGGCGGTGACCCCTTCAGGTGTGTCTCTCCTTCTGCTCTATCCACGTTGTTGTGGCATTGTCTCCGACGTCACGGTGGAGCAGGGAGGTTTTGTTGTCCGGGAGTACGCGCAGATGGTTGTCTACGCAGGTGATAGTTGGAAGAAGGTGCATCATGTGTTGGGTTGGTGGTTGAAGGCTGACAGTTTCTCCTCCGACATCGTAGTCGTGCGGGGGTGTCAGTTCTGGAGTTTGATGGCGTGTCCGGGGACACGTTGCCCCGATCTGATTCTTTCAATGACAATGATTTTGCTTCAGGCAAACTACTTTGGAGGTCCGTAAAGCTGCAGATCAGCGATGGAGCCGCGTTGAGCTCGGGTGAAGAGGTGACATGTCTCCTTTCCCTCGATGGAGAGGGATAGACGCTGATTTTTGTGTGTAGGATTATCCTATCTTTTCAGTCCTGTAATATCAACATTTATGTGGGCTTGTAACTGAATTTTTATTTTATTAATGAGACACATATTAACGTGCAAAAAAGTGTACTTCTATCTTACCAATGCACTTTAAAGTAGAAACAAAATGTTCTCTCTCATCACACGGTAATCAAAATTAATGACATTCAACACATGATCTCATTTTCTACATGCACTTAGCTCATTAGGGGTGGGATATTAAAGAGGAGAGAGATGTTGGCTCGCACCTTCCCAATGCATTTTTATTCTACTTCATAATATGTCTTAAAATTTCTATATGAACACTGATTCATGGATGGAGGGAGTATGTAAAAATCAGTTGTCTGCTGACTGCGTTGTCCCTTGCGTCTCTTCACCCTCTTGGGCTGGTACGCGAAGGGCCTCGATGTCGGCCTCTCGTGCCTCATCGTTGCTAAGAATGACAAGCCTCGGGATGCCGTCATCCCCTCTCCGCCCCGCGACATGACATCGCTGCGGGTCAGCAAACCTCCACCCTTCTACGTGCGGAGGCGGGCACGTCTCTCCTGCTCAGCAAGGCCACAATGCCCGTCTCCGCTTTGATGATGGCCTGGAATGAAGCATGAGAAGATCACATGTGGTGTGGCCCCCTACGTACGCATGATCCACCTGTGGTCGTCGTCGTGCCTACGTCGCTCAAACACTCTTCTCCTCTCCATGTTGTTGTCATCCTGGATGTAGATCATGTTCTCGACGCTCTCCGCGTGCCTGCGCTCTGCGCCATGGGCTCCCACGTTAGAGTCCCGGTCTATATTTCACTCACAAGCAACACGTTTACAGGGATATTGTCTCAACTACACTTGTTTATGTGAGAGAATAAAGGAAAACAAAGGAAGAAGAGAGTTGTCGATGCCTTTGTCGTGCCTGATCCTATGCGAATGCTTTCTACTGTTATGCCCCTTTGCGTTAAGTAGCCTTGGCATTAAGATGGATGGGATCTTGTCATTGACCCATTTCGGTCCTACATACTCCACATTGTGGTGGATGGTCCTAGCTATGTTGGCGATGATGGACCTTCCCCTTGATTGGTTCCCGTGACAGGAAGTCTTGCCATGACATTGTATTTGGCTACCACAACAGCGGTTTTGCTTGAGCTTTCAGATGGAAGTTACCATGGCAACATTTCTGCCCGAGCCATAACACTCCTCCCTTCTCGAGAGGTGGTTTTCCTACAAGGCATTGAAGTTGCAAAAAGCTCCAAGATGGCGATGATGTCTTCCCAAGTGGTATGGGGGAAGGCAGGGTCAGACAGCGCACTAGGATTTGCTCGTGATGCCTTTGCGATGTTTAGCACCAGCAACGGTTGAGAATTTCAACATGAAGGTAAGTAGGTATTGGGGGTTCAAATGATGTCGTCATACCTGGGAGGAGTGCCTTGTACAGAAGGGATGCATGGAATACTGGATGAACTTTGGAGTTCTCAGGTAGCACTAGCTTGTATATGACTATTGACTTCCTGAATAATCTTAAACGGTCCAAGCACTTGAAAGCTAGCTTGTGGTTGGCACATTTGTGAACTGAAGTGTGCACATAGGGATGCAACTTTCCAAAGACAACATCGCCAATTGCAAATGTCCTTTCAGTGCGTTGCTTGTCAGCTTGATGTTTCATCACCACTCGGGCACGATGAAGATGATGTCGCGTCACCTGTTGCATCAATTGGTGTTCCTAAAGACATTCTTTCAAGGCATGTATCTTGCATGTAGAGGTCGCCTCAATACCTCAATGTCGTGGCTCTCGACCATAGTTAGTGCTACTTGTGAGCTATGTTGGGATTTCCCCCGAAGAGGAAGGGTGAAGTTGTACATTAGAGATAAGTATTTCCCTCAATGAGAACCAAGGTTTATCGAACCAATAGGAGCACCAACCAAACCCTAGTGAACAACACATGCACACACAAAAGCAAATACTTGCACCCAACACGAGCAAGAGGGTTGTCAATCCCCTTAAACTCGTTACTTGCAAGGATCAAATCTTGTATAGATAGATAGGTAAACTGCAAAACGAAATAAAAGTAAATAAATTGCAGCAAGATATTTTTGGCTTTTATAATATGATTAAAGTAGACCTGGGGGGCATAGTTTGTTGGAAATATGCCCTCGAGGCACCAATATTGTATTATTATGTTTCCATATTCATAACTAAGCATTTATATTTCATGCTATAACTGCTATGATCCTGAAATATGCGATTCAGTGGAAAACTCATATGCACATATGGAATGATAAACGGTAAAAGAAAAGGTTCCTAGTCTTGCCTCCTGGACTAGCTCAATTGTTGTTGGTGATCACGTTTTCCGGATCTTAGGATATTGTTAAGTGTAATGATAGTCCTAAAACAACATTGAGATTATGACGTTGGAAGAACGATCATATTGAATCAACTCAATCTTGTCTGTATGAACTGAGTTAATATCGTCTATAATCAATTGTAATAACACAGAGTGTTAACATGTGATTTTTCTCCTTAGACCATGAGAGTATCATAGTCATTTCTTACCGTGTACAGTGAGCTTTGGGGTTGCTCAAATGTCATATGTAACACGGTGATCATAACGACAACTTACAGGTTCATCAGAAAGTGTGACAAGGAACTAGATAGCTCGAGAGTGGGATTTGCTCCTCCGACGACGTAGAGATATTCTTAGGGCACTCTTAGTGTGAGGACATCCATCATTGTCTGGCGAGACACAGGTGACTACGTCACGGGGATGCCGGAACACAACAATGAGAAAAAGGAACAAAACCGATAACGAGGATAATGGTATAATGAGCATGTGAAGACTCAGGAGGGTACAGATGCACCTCGGGTTTTGTAAAGTATCGCAAAGAAAAGGGAACATCACATGATTGCCAAAGGTTCACTCAAATACCATTCATGTGCTCACATGGATCGATATGGACATCCACGGTTCCGCTGTCGGGCATTGAACAAAGGTGTTTTGTTCATGTCTATGAGTTACCGAACCTACAAGGTCACAAGCTTAATGTAATCACAATCTTCTGAGTGTTAGTGGAGTGAGAGTTATGAGAAAATATTGTCACAAAAGTTCCGGGAATATAAGAAATAGTTTCGAGAGAGTTTCGAAAGAGTTTCGGATATTTCCAGAAATGTTTTCGGAGGTTCTGGTAAGGTCCTAGGAACTTCTGGAAATGTCCAAAAGGTTATGGAACCTTTCGGATAAATCCAGAGGGTCCATGGTAAGAATACACCTTGGCTGGGCCAAAGGGTAAGGCCCACGAGGCTTTAGGTCGGTGCACAAAGGAGTTGTATGGAAGGCAGTGGCTAGACGCCAGGGTTCATGGCGTCTACCCTGGGCCAGACGCTGGAGCCCGTGGCGTCTACGTACGCCGGGAACCATGGCGTTTAGCCCTGGAGTCCAAGAAGGACTCATCTTTACATTCCAAACTGACTTTCGGGAGACCCCTCCCCAAGTTACAACCCTAAGGCCCAACATATAAATAGAAGGGCAGGGCTAGCCCTAGAACACAAGTTTTGGAGGCTCCTCTAGTTCTCTCTTGACCTAGTTCTCGTCTAGTATGATCTAGACTAGATCTAGTTCTAGTTCTCTCTAAATCCTCATAATAGAGAAGCCATGTGCGATTCTCTTCTTTTCCCTTGAATTCTCCAGCGACGATTAGCTCTAGACAGCGAAGCATTGCAGGATCGTGAAGACCATATGCTTGCAATCTATGGAGAGGCCGTGAGTTTGGTCTTCTATTCAAGGGATCATTCGTGGGAGGTTCGCGGGATTGTTCGTCTATGGTAGGAGAGACTTCAAGTACGATCTGCACCCACTCGTCTTCTTCTGCTGCAACTCGGAGTTAGTAATGATCGTTGATTACAACATGTTATGCATCTTCATATTGATCTTAGGTGTGCGTAGGCGTGTATTTTTTGTTTCCTACTATGTTTCACAACATAGTTTTCACTAGAGGCTTCTCTCTCGAACACATATCATATGGTGGGTAAACAAATTACTATTGGGCAATTGATAGAAAACACATAGTTATGATGTCTTTATGACAATAATCATGTATATGGGCATCACGTCCGTGACAAGTAGACCGACACCTGCCTGCATCTACTACTATTACTCCTCCAATCAACAAGTATCTAGCATGCATCTATGGTATTAAGTTCATGACAAACAGAGTAATGCCTTAAGCAAGATGACATGATTTAGACAATGTAAACTCAAGCAATATGATTAAACCCCTTTGCTTTACCCTTAATAGCAAAAATATAATACGTGCCTTGCTACCACTTCCGTCACTGGGTGGGGACACCGCAAGATTGAACCCATTACAAAGCACCTCTCCCACTAAAGATAAATCAGTCTAGTTGGCCAAACCAAATGGATAGATCAGATAGAAATACAAAGCTATAACAATCATGCATAATAAAGTTCAGAAAACAATCAATTACTTTCAATGAATAATCTGGTCATAAACCCACAATTCATTGGATCCCAACAAACACACCACAAAAGAAGATTACATTGGATAGAACTCCAAGACGATCGAGGAGAACATTGTATTAAAGATCAAAGAGAGAGAAGAAGTCATCTAGCTACTAACTATGGACCTGTAGGTCTGTTGTGAACTACTCATGCATCATCGGAAGGCAGCAAGGATGATGTAGAAGCCCTCCATGATCAATTCTCTGACAGAGTACCGGAAAAGGCCTCTAGATGGGATCTTGGAAGAATAGAAGCTTGCGGCGGCGAAAAAAGTGTTCGGGTGGCTCTCTGTTGGTTTGGAAATATTTACGAATTTATAGAGGTGGAATTAGGTCAACCGGGGCTACATGGGGCCCATGAGCTCATGGGCGCGCGTGTCTACCCCCCTAGGGCGTGCCCTTTGAGCTCGTGGCTCTCCTGTAGGTCTTCTGGCCTCCTCCTGGACCTTCTAGGGTCCCTTCTGGTCCATAACAAATCACCATAAAGTTTCATCGTGTTTGGACTTCGTTTGGTATTGATTTTCTGCAAAGCCAAAAACAAGCAAAAAAACAGGAACTGGCACCGGGCACTGGGTTAATAGGTTAGTCCCAAAAATGATATAAAATAACATAAAAATGCATATAAAGCATCCAAGATTGATAATATGATTGTATGAAACAATCAAAAATTATAGATACGTTGGAGACGTATCAACACCCCCAAGCTTAATTCCTGCCCGTCCTCGAGTAGATAATAATAAATATAGAATTTTGATGTGAAATGCTACCTAACATGTGTATCATGTAATCTCTTTACGGTATAATTATTGAGAAACGATGAAGTAACAATATCAACATAATAATATCCATGAACATAAGAAGCATAATCATTAATTTTTCAAAATATATGATCCTTAACGAATGTTATCCCTATTCATTTTATCATGTTAGCATGGCATGACTCCGCCTTCACCGCATAAATATAAATCATGAGCACCCCGGTGTCAAACCAGACAATTGGATTGTACTTCTAATGCGCATCAGCATTTTTAACCCCACGCAATACATGAGCATGAGACATGGATATAACACTATAGGTGAAATAGAATGTGGTGTTAGAGATCAATAAGGGAAGTCAAAAAGGAAGAAAGTCTCGCATCAACATGGCTAATCAATGGGTTATGGAGATGCCCATTAATCCATGTCATTGTGAGGAGTAGGGATTGCCTTGCAATAGATGCACTAAGAGCTATAAGTGTATGAAAGCTTAAACTGAAAACTAAGTGGGTGTGCATCCAACTTGCTTGCTTATGAAGACCTTGGGCATTTGAGGAAGCCCATCATCGGAATATACAAGCCAAGTACTATATATAATGAAAAATTTCCACTAGTATATGGAAGTGATAACTTAGGAGATTCACTATATGAAAAACATGGTGCTACTCTTAAGTACAAGTGCGGTAAAAAGATAGTAACATTGCCCCTGCCCTCTTTATATCTCATTTTTTCCTTTTTCTTTTTAATTTTTCGTTCGGAGTCTCATCCCGACTTGTGGGGGAATCATAGTATCCATCATCATTTTCTCACGGGGACAATGCTCTAATAATGATGATCATCACACTTTTATTTACTTACAACTCGATAACTGAAACAATATGATTCTATATGAATGCCTCTGGCAGTGTACCAGGATGTGCAATGATCTAGCGTAACATGTATAATAATGATGAACGCTGGTGTTGGGGAACGTTGCATGGAAAACAAAATAATTCTACGCACACGCAAGATCTATTCATGGAGATGCATAGCTACGAGAGGTAAGAACATCTACATACCCTTTTAGATCGCTAAGCAGAAACGTTTATCAACGCAGTTGATGTAGTCGTACAACTTCACGATCCGTATCGATCAAGCACCAAACGCACGGCACCTCCGCATTCAGTGCATGTTCAACTCGATGATGTCCTCGCTTTCTCGATCCAGCAAGAGAGGAAAAGTAATAAATGAGTTCTGGAAGCACGACGGCGTGGTGACGGTGGTGGTGAAAACTATTTCTGCAGGGCTTTGCCAAGCACAATAGTTTAGAGCGGAGGACGAACTAGAGGGAGAGGCGGCGCCGCACACTGCTTGGGGATTCGTGGTGTGTGGCGCCTCCTCCCCTCCTCTCATATATATAGGTGGAGGGGGAGGGCAGGCAGCCCTAGGTGCACCCCAAGGGGGTCGGCGGCCGCCTGCCCTAGACACCCCCTTCGTTCTTGGCGCGTGGGGGGAAACGAAAGGGGGCCGGCTGCCTTATGGCGCCTCCCCTTCCTTCTCCCTTGCGTGGAGAAAGGCAGGAGGGGGCCAGCCCCTCCTCTTTCCTTCCCAGGGACAGCGGCTAGGAGGTGGGCACGCCCCCCTGTGGGCTGGTGTGCTCCCCTCTTCTTGGCCCGTTAAGCCCAACAACTCCCGATGGCCTTTCGGAACCCCTTCCAGTGATCTGATAATTATTCGGTGCATTCCGAAACTCTTCCAAAGACCAAATACTATCATCCAATATATCAATCTTTACCTTCGGAGCTCCTCGTCATGAACGCAATCTTATCCGAAACTCCGTACAACATTCGGTCACCAACATACATAACTCATATAATACTATATCATCAACAAATGTTAAGCGTGCGGACCCTACGGGTTAGAGAATGATGTAGGCATGGCCGAGACGCTTCTCTGGTCAATAACCAATAGTGGGACCTGCATGCCCATATTGGTTCCTACATATTCTACGAAGATCTTTATCGGTCAAACCTTTATGACAACATAGGCAGTTCCCTTTGTCCGTCGGTATGTTACTTGCCCAAGATTCGATCGTTGGTATCTCCATACTTAGTTCAATCTTGTTACTGGCAAGTATCTTTACTCATTCCGTAATAATTATCTTGTAACTAACTCCTTAGTCACTTTGTTTGCAAGCTTCTTGTGATGCTGTACTACCGAGAGGGCCCAGAGATACCTCTCTGTCATACGGAGTGACAGATCCCAATCTTGATTCACGCCAACTCAACAGACACCTTCAGAGATACCTGTAGAGTACCTTTATGGTCACCTAGTTATGAAGTGACGTTTGATAGCACACAAGGTATTCCTCCGGTATCCGAGAGTTGCATGATCTCATGGTCGAAGGGATATGTATGTGACATTAAGAAAGCAGTAGCAATAAACTGAACGATCATATGCTAAGCTAACGGATGGGCCTTGTCCATCACATCATTCTCCTAATGATGTGATCCCGTTATCAAATGACAACTCATGTCTATGGTTAGGAAACCTTAACCAGTTTTTGATCAATGAGCTAGTCTAGTAGAGGCTTACAAGGGACTTGGTATTTACTTATGTATTCACACATGTATTTAAGTTTTTGATCAATACAATTATAGCATGAATAATAAACCTTTATAATGATTAAGGAAATATAATAATAACCACTTTATTATTGCCTCTAGGGCATATTTCCAACATGTGGTTGTGCCACAAATATCATGCCAGCTCTATATGATCATGCAAAGCAATATGATGATGAACACACAAGTCATGTGACAGAATGGTGGAAGTTGCATGGCAATATATCTCGGAATATCTATGGAAATGCCATAATAGGTAGGTATGGTGGTGATACGTCTCCAACGTATCTACTTTTCCTAACGCTTTTCCTCTTGTTTTGGACTCTAATTTGCATGATTTGAATGAAACTAACCCTGGATTGATGCTGTTTTCAGCAAAACTACCATGGTGTTGTTTTTGTGCAGAAATAAAAGTTCTCAGAATAGAACAAAACTTTGCGAGGATTTTTTATACAATAAACAAGAGTTTCTGGAGCCAAGATCCACCGGAGGGGGCCACCTGGGTGGGCACAATCCACTAGGGCGCCCCTCCTGGCGTGCCCAGGTGGGTTGTCCCCACCTGGTGGCCCCACAGACCCTGAAACCGACGTTATAAAATCCTATTTTTTCCAGAAAAAATCAGGGAGAAAGAATTATCGTGATCCACTGATGCGGCTTGAAACTACGTTAGTATTTCCCCAAAGAGGAAGGGATGATGCAGCACAACAGCGGTAGGTATTTCCCTCATATGTGAAACCAAGGTTATCGAACCAGTAGGAGAACCGAGCAACACAACGTAAACATCACCGGCACATAGATAACAAATCCTCGCAACCTGATGTGTTAAAGGGGTTGTCAATCCCTTCCGGGTACAGCGCCTCAAGATAGGCAAACATACATGAGATAAATTGTAGTAGATTGATAGATCGAACGCCAAATAAAAATAAATAAGAATAAATTGCAGAAAGGTATTTTTGTGTTTTTAGTTTAATAGATCTGAAAATAAAAGCAAAGGAAAATAGATCGCAAAGGCAAATAATATGAGAAAGAGACACGGGGGCCGTAGGTTTCACTAGTGGCTTCTCTCGAGAAAAATAGCAAACGGTGGGTGAACAAATTACTGTTGGGCAATTGATAAAACTTCAAATAATCATGACGATATCTAGGAAATGATCATTACATAGGCATCACGTCCAAGATTAGTAGACCGACTCCTGCCTGGATCTACTACTATTACTCCACACATCGACCGCTATCCAGCATGCATCTAGTGTATTAAGTTTATGGAGAAATGGAGTAATGCAATAAGAACGATGATATGATGTAGACAAGATCTATCTATGTAGAGATAGACCCCATCTCGGTTCCCCTTCTGTCACTGTGATCAAGCACCGTAAGATCGAACCCACTACAAAGCACCTCTTTCCATTACAAGATAAATAGATCAAGTTGGCCAAACAAAACCCAAATATCGGAGAAGAAATATGAGGCTATAAGAGATCATGCATAAAAGAGATCAAAGAAACTCAAATACTTTCATGGATATAAAAAGATAGATCTGATCATAAACTCAAAGTTCATCGATCCCAAAAAACACACCACAAAAGACTTACATCATATGGATCTCCAAGAGACCATTGTATTGAGAATATAGAGAGAGAGGAAGCCATCTAGCTACTAATTACGGACCCGAAGGTCTACAAAGAACTACTCACGCATCATCGGAGAGGCACAAATGGAGGTGGTGAACCCCATCCGAGATGGTGTCTAGATTGGATCTAGTGGTTCTGGACTCCGCGGTGGCTGGATGAATATTTCGTCGACTCCCCTAGGGTTTTGGGAATATTGGGGTATTTATAGAGCAAAGAGGCGGTCCGGGAGGCACCCGAGGTGGGCACAACCCACCAGGGCGTGCCTGGGCCTCCTAGCGCGCCCTGGTGGGTTGTGCTTTCCTCGGAGCACCCCCAGGCGCAGCCAGGGCCCGGTAGGTGTCTTGTGGTCCATAAAAATCTCCGTAAAGTTTCGTGGCATTTGGACTCCGTTTGGTATTGATTTCCTGCGATGTAAAAAACATGCAAAAAATAGCAACTCGCACTTGGCACTATATCAATAGGTTAGTACCAAACAATAATATAAAATGACTATAAAATGATTGTAAAACATCCAAGATTGATAATATAACAACATGGAACGATAAAAAATTATAGATACATTGGAGACGTATCATCCATGAGACGGATCCGCCGTCACCTCCTGTTCTTCATCGGGAGGCCAGATCTGGAGTCTATTTGGGGCTCCGAAGAGGGGGATCTTCATTCTTCGTCATCACCAACCCTTCTCCATCGCCAATTCCATAATTCTCCCCATGGGAGTGAGTAATTCCTTCGTAGGCTCGCTGGTCAGTGAGGAGTTGGATGAGATTCATCATGTAATCGAGTTAGTTTTGTTAGGGCTTGATCCCTAGTATCCACTATGTTCTAAGATTGATGTTGCTATGACTTTGCCTTGCTTAATGCTTGTCACTTTGGGCCCGGGTGCCATGATTTCAGATCTCAACCATTTATGTTATCACCATTATATCCATGTTCTAGATCCGATCTTGCAAGTTATAGCCACCTACTACGTGTTATGATCCGGCAACCCCGGAGTGACAATAGTCGGGACCACTCCCGGTGATGACCGTAGTTCGAGGAGTTCATGTATTCACCATGTGTTAATGCTTTGTTCCGGTTCTCTATTAAAAGGAGGCCTTAATATCCCTTAGTATCCAATAGGACCCCATTGCCACGGGAGGGTAGGACAAAAGATGTCATGCAAGTTCTTTCCATAAGCACGCATGACTATTTATGGAATACATGCCTACATTATATTGATCAACTGGAGCTAGTGCCGTATTGCCCTAGGTTATAACTGTCTCATGATGAATATAATCCAACAAGTCACTGATCCAATGCCTACGAATTTATCTTATATTGATCTTGCTAAGTTACTACTGCTGCTGTTACTGTTGCACTTGTTACAAAACTACTGCTATCACTGTTACCATTACTGTTACTGCTGTCACTATTATCAAAACTATCATATTACTTTGCTACTGATCACGTTACAACAGATAATTAATCTCCAGGTGTGGTTGAATTGACAACTCAGCTGTTAATACCTTCAAATATTCTTTGGCTCCCCTTGTGTCGAATCTATAAATTTGGGTTGAATACTCTACCCTCGAAAACCGTTGCGATCCCCTATACTTGTGGGTTATCAAGACCTTTTTCTGGCGCCGTTGCCCGGGAGCATAGCTATATTTGTTGAGTCACTTGGTATTATTATCAATTTATCACTATGAATTATCTAAAGGATGCTAATACTAAGATTTCTCCCTCTAAGACAAGGGGAGGTAAGGAACTGCCATCCAGTTCTGCTTTAGATTCACCTTCTGTTATAAGTAAACTTGCAACACTACCACATGCTATTAATTCTGATATGTCGCAAGTTATTGATGATGCTACTTCTACTATGGATAGTGCTTATGATGATGCTAGCACCTTGCTTGATAATGATGATGTGCCACTTGGTGAATTTCTTGATAAAAAAATTGCTAAAGTAATACAACATGATGTTGTTGAATCTGATGATGAGCTTGAAACTAAAACTCCTAAAACACATACTAGAACTAGCCTTCCTAGATATGAATTGCCTAAGGTAGGAAGGTTATGTTATGAATGAGGAGACAACTGGAGATATTGTTGCTTGTAAGGATAGAGATGATCTAGAGAAATTATTTTGCAAGTATAAAGAAAAATCTCTGAATGCTAGAATGCAATATGATCATAAGTTTGCTACTTCACCTATCTTTATTGTTGATAAGGATTATGAATTCTCTGTCGATCCAGAGTTAATTACTTTGGTTGAATCTGATCCTTTCCATGGTTATGAAACTGAAACTGTTGTGGCACATCTTACTAAGTTGAATGGCATAGCCACCCTTTTTACTTATGATGAGAAAACTCGCTATTACTTTATTCTCAAATTACTTCCGTTCTCATTAAAGGGTGATGCTAAAGCTTGGTACAATACTCTTCCTCCTGGTTGTGTGCGTAGGCCCCAGGATATGATTTATTACTTCTCTGAAACATATTTCCCTGCTCATAAGAAACAAGCTGCTTTACAGGAAATATTTAACTTTGTGCAAATTAAAGAAGAGATTCTCCCACAAGCTTGGGGGAGGCTTTGCCAGTTACTTAATGCTTTTCCTGATCATCCTCTTAAGAAAAATGAAATACTTGATATCTTCTATAATGGACTAACCGGTGCTTCTAGGGATTTCCTAGATAGTTGTCCTGGTTGTGTTTTCAGGGAGCAAACTGTTGGGCAAGCTGAAGAATTATTGAATAGCATATTGAAAAATTATGATGATTGGACTCTTCCTGTACCACCACCTAAACCCACTCTGAATAAGAGGGGTATATTATATCTCAGTCCTGAAGATATGCAAGAGGCAAATAAATCTATGAAGGAAAAAGGTATTAAAGCTAAGGATGTCAAAGTTTTTACCTTCTATTGAAGAAATACATGGGCTTAATACACCACCACTGCCTAAGGTCGTAGAGGTAAATTCTCCGATGAAGTTCAATGATAATGTCAATCCTCACAATATGCACCCTAGCTAATGCCTTTATGAGTTTGAAAACTATATTAGAAAACAAGATCACTTCAATGCAAATGTTACGAAACAATTGAAATATAATTCTGATATGATTGCTCGCTTGAGTGACTTGTTATTTAGAATCTCAAATGATGTTAGAGGTGTTGGAAAGCATGCTTCTATGGTTCAAACTCATTTAGAACAAGTTGCTAAATCTCAAAGAGAATTGCTTGATGAAATGAATAATAATATACATGATTTTACTGTTAGAGTTGCAACTAGAGGAGGTAAAATGACTCAGGAACCACTTTATCCCGAGGGACACCCAAAGATAATTGAAGAAGACTCACAAAGAAATAACACTAGTGCACCTAGTCCTTCTAAAAAGATAAAGAAGAAGAAAAATGATAGGACTTTGCATGCTTCTAGTGAACCTGAAATAGAAAAACCTCCTGATAATGATAATGAAACTTCTATCTCTGATGCTAAAACTCAGTCTGGTAATGAACATTCACCTAGTGATAATGAAAAAGATAATGTTGATGTTCATGAAGACTCTCAACCTAATAATAATAATAATAAAGAACCAGACAATGATGTTGAGATAGAACCGCCTGTTGATCTTGATAACCCACAACCTAAGAATAAAAGGTATGGCAAAAGTGACTTTGTGGCTAGAAAACATGGTAAAGAAAGAGAACCGTGAGTTCAAAAACCAATGCCTTTTCCACCTAAGTCAACTAAAAAGAATGATGATGAAGATTTTGAACGCTTTGCTGAAATGCCGAGTCCAGTCTTTTTGCGTACTCGCTTGACTGATATCTTGAAAATGCCTTCTTATGAAAAGTATATGAAAGACATCATCACTAATAAGAGAAAAATACTGGAAGCTGAAATCTCCATCATGCTTGCTATATTATACTTTTAAAGATGGAGTACCTAAAAAACTTGGAGATCCGGGAATGCCAACTATACCTTGCTCTATCAAAAAGAATTATGTGAAAACTGCTTTGTGTGATTTAGGAGCTGGTGTTAGTGTTATGCCTTTCTCTTTATATAAAAGACTTGATTTGAATAAACTCACACCCACTGAAATATCTTTGCAAAGGGATAATAAATCAACTACCATACCTATTAGTATTTGTGAGGATGTGCCCGTTGTTGTTGCTAATGTTACTATTTTGACTAACTTTGTTATACTTGAGATGCCCGAGGATGACAACATGTCGATTATCCTTGGTAGACCCTTCTTGAATACTGCAGGGGCTGTTATTGATTGCAATAAAAGCAAGGTCACTTTTCATATCAATGGTAATGACCATACGGTGCATTTTTGAAGAAACAATTCCAAGTGAATGGTATTAATGTTATTGAAAAATCTCCGACAATCACTATTGGAAGTTTTCAAATACCTTTACCTACTGTCAAAAAGAAATATGTAATGCTTATTGTTGGGGACATTCATATCCCCATTGCGGTAACTTAGTGATTTACGATAGTTCTTCGGTTTCATGCTATTCGAAAGTGGTTGTTAATAAGACTTGATCAACCTTATTAATGGATCATTTTTGAGAGGTATGAAGTTGATGAATTTAGTAAGCACTACCTTATGTCCCTACTTTTTATTTTTTATGTTTATTAGTTAAATAAAATAAAATGCCATGTTTTGTCCGTTTTCTGAATTTCTCGTGCAATAAAAAAAATGAACCTAAAATAAAAGTTCTCAGAATGCTCTGAAAATTTAATACAATTTTTTCCTAAATATTTAAGAATTTCTAGTGCAAATAATATCAGAGGGAGGTGCACCAGGTGGGCACAACCCACCTGGGCACGCCAGGACCCCCAGGCGCACCCTGGTGGGTTGAGGTCCCCACGTGGCCCCCCTCACTTATCCCTTCACTCCACAAGATCACTTACCTCCAAAAAAAATTCTTCATTGCTCTCTCTCCCGTGTTCTTGCTCTCAAACTAGCGGATTTCGATCTCTTTGCTCGAAGCTCCATTTTCGGAACTGTTTCAGGGGATTGTTGCTTGGTTTGTGACCCCACCATTTATCCAATTAGTTTTTGTTTTAGTGGTTTATATTTTGAATAATTAGCTACTCTTGGTGTTGCTCTAGATGAGCTTGCATGTTGAATTCTTAGAGTTCTAAGTAGTTTGAATGCTTGCTATGGCCTCTATGTAACCCTATGAGTAGTTGTTATCAATCTTATAAAGTTTTGTTGATAAATTTTTGTCACTCAAAATTTTTCAGAAAATTGTACGCGAACATGATGAACCTATTTGGAAGGAGTTCTTCGAGGAGGAGATCCTCGGGGGCATCTTCTAGTGACAACTCCGCTCGTCCATCTTATGTCGAACCAAGTGAAAGTTCCATTCAAGA
Source organism: Triticum aestivum (assembly GCF_018294505.1). Classification (NCBI taxonomy): domain Eukaryota; kingdom Viridiplantae; phylum Streptophyta; class Magnoliopsida; order Poales; family Poaceae; genus Triticum; species Triticum aestivum. The sequence goes on from NC_057812.1 coordinate 250,534,121, forward strand.
TGCAACCACCAAAACATGCTTATGGCCTTGCGATGATTATGTGATGCGTGTGGGCATTAAGGAGGAATTTGAGCAATATGTTCACAATGCCGGTCTCGGTCCCTACATTTCAGATAAGTGCGAGCAACACCACACTCTTACCAAATCATTTGTCAAAGGGTTTAAATTCCACCCCATGAGTCTAGGGTGTTATTTAAGCTTTATGAAAATTCATTTACCATCTCACTAGAGAGTTTTGCTCACCACTGCAAATTCCCATTCCAGGGTTCGCTTGATGAACCGCCAAGGGCTGAGTACCAATCATTCTTGACTAGTCTTTGCTACGGTGAGACGAGGGGAGTGACACAAGGTAGAATAAAGAGCATTCATTTTCCCGCAATTCAGCACTTTGCATTATTTAACGGGAACTGTATAGTAGGCAAGAAAGACTATAGTACGCTTTATGCTCCAGACTTGAGCCTCATACGCACCGCTCTCACTGGTGATAGGAGCTATAATCTTGCAGCGATTGTTGCACGCAGACTGCAGCATAACGCTAATAGTGGTTGTTTCTATGGTGGAATTTATGCCCCACGTTTAGCACGAGGGCTGGGTGTTTCACCTTTTCCCTTTGACCCTATCCTACCCACGTAGTATTTAGACTTTGATGCTTTGAAAATTCATAAGATCCTCAAAGGAAAAATCCATAACTTCACTTACAATCTGTTGTTTAACCAAACATCTGTTGTGCACACATATTTGCCCGCGCCTGCTCTTTTTGACTATCACAACAAGGGAAGATACTTTGTTCTTGAGAGCGAGGCCAGAGCTCACAACGCGGCGGTGGAGGCAGCAGGGCAAGCCGAGGCATCCACACCGAGAGCCTCTGTGAGCTATTTCATTGTGCACACATGTTCACTTATTTCATCTGTCGGTGTTCACACTTTTTCATTGTATCATCCTTGCTTAATTTATTTTCTTGCTTTCTTCTTATGTGTTTGAAAAATCTTAGAAAAACAAAAAAAAATAGTTGTAGTCAGTTTACTATTCTATGCATGCTTAGTTGTAATACTAAAAAGAAAACCCAAAAAGATTTCCTTGTTCTTCTTTTGCTTGTTGGGAGCTTTCTCGTGTAAATAGTTTTTCTCGGTTTTGCTTTCCTTTTTATTTTCTTGTTCAAGAAAACCAAAATCTCCAAAAATATTCCAGTGTGTTTCTCTGAATTTCTTTTCCTTCTTATTTGAGTTGTACCGAGGAGAAGACCACGATGAAAATGTTGAGTGGCTCTCATTTGAATAACTATTGATCTAATAAAGAGCCCATTTTACCTTGTCTTCTCTTGTTGAACAAAATGTTTTGCAGAGTCCAGCTTAGTCTATGGCATTCTTGCACCGTTATTATTTTCATATCGTTCGGTCGTGCAAGTGAAAGGCAATAATGACGATATTCGATGAACTGGTTGTGGCAGAGAGAGAAACGGATATGAACTCGACTTGTTCTGTTTGTGTAAATATGTTTAACCTAGTATCCATGATTCAGCTCATTATGATTAAATTTTTTTGCAATGACAATTAGAGATTATAGTTTCTCATGCCATGCATAAGTAGCTGGGAGTGGATAATAATTTATCTTGGATATCAACATTGCATTAAAATGATTGTGATGTAGTATGATGATATGGTATCCTCCTCTGAATGTTCGAGTGGCTTGACTTGGCACATGTTCATGCATGTAGTTGAATCAAAACCAACATAGCCTCTATGATATTTATGTTCATGGTGTTTATATCCTACTCATGCTAGTGTCCAATGTTACTTATGCATAATGCATGTTCATGATCGTTGTTGCTCTCTAGCTGGCCGCTTCTCAACCTATTTGCTAGCCTTCGCCCATACTAAGTGGGAATTCTGCTTGTACATCAAAAACCTTGAACCCAAAGTTATTCTAGATGAGTCCACCATACCTACCTATATGCAGTATTACCCTACCGTCCTAAGTAAATTTGCATGTGCCACCTCTAAAAACTTCTAATAATTATCCTTTTTGTGTGCCTGGATCATCCATGGAACGACAAGAGGTGGTCGGTGTCTTCCATGCTAAGCGGGTTATTCTCAGGTTGAGTGTTTATTCACTCGCCATCACACGAGAAAAGGGCGGTAATAGGGATGCCCAGTCCCAAACTGCAAACAGAAAATCCTTAAAATAATCAAACAAAAACTCCCAATGGAGTCAAAACCTTTGCTTTTATCACTTGGGAACCGCCACTAGCGTGCTTAGCATGGAAGGTATTGATAACTGATAGTCGTAAAGTAAATGAGAAGGGTGCATGTCTCAAAATATCATTTACCTCTATTTTAAAAACTTGAGCTCTGGCACCTCTGCAAATCACTGCTTCCCTCTGCGAAGGGACTATCTATTTACTTCTATATTGTGTCATCACCTTCTAAAACAAGCGCCAGAACCTGAGAGCATTGCTGTCATGACTTATGCATTGTGTGTAGCTAACGTTGGGTGCATCATGACTGGATCTTTTCTATCATGAATTACAATGTTTAGTCGCTGCTTGAACTTTGGAGGTGCTTTGCATTTATGTTTTGCGATCTCAAAAAGGGCTAGCGAGATACCACTATTGTCATATTATATCATGGTTGTTTTGACAATGTGTTGCTGTTTGAGATATTTTATTATTGCTCGCTAGCTGATCATGTTATTGATATGAGTTAATATATTCTTTAAGAGTTATTGTCGGCATGGTTAGCCATAATGTTGGCTGAAAACCTGGGTGTTGTTTAAGCTTATTTATGCAAACAAGAGCAAAAGAGTTCATAAAAGTTTTTCTTTTTTCACTTTCAGTTTATCAATTGAATTGCTTAAGGACAAGCAAAGCTTTATGCTTGGGGGAGTTGATACGTCTCCAACCTATCTACTTTTCCCAACACTTTTCCTCTTGTTTTGGACTCTAATTTGCATGATTTGAATGAAATTAACCCTGGACTGACGTTGTTTTCAGCAGAACTACCATGGTGTTATTTTTGTGTAGAAATAAAAGTTCTCGGAACGGAACGAAACTTTGCAAGGATTTTTTATACAATAAAGAAGAATTTCTGGAGCCAAGATCCAACGGAGGGGGGCACCTGGGTGGGCACAACCCACCAGGGCGCGCTCCCCTCCTGGCGTGCCCAGGTGGGTTGTCCCCACCTGGTGGCCCCACAAACCCTGAAACCGACGCTATAAAATCCTATTTTTCTAGAAAAATCAAGGAGAAAGAATTATCGTGATCCACGAGAGGGAGCCGCCGTCACCTCCTGTTCTTCGTCGGGAGGCCAGATCTAGAGTCCGTTTGGGGCTCCGGAGAGGGGGATCTTTGTTCTTCGTCATTGCCAACCCTTCTCCATCGCCAATTCCATGATGCTCCCACCGGGAGTGAGTAATTCCTTCGTAGGCTCGCTGGTCGGTGAGGAGTCGGATCAGATTCATCATGTAATCGAGTTAGTTTTGTTAGGGCTTGATCCCTAGTATCCACTATGTTTTAAGATTGATGTTGCTATGACTTTGCCATGCTTAATGCTTGTCACTTTGGGCCCAGGTGCCATGATTTAAGATCTGAACCGTTTATGTTATCACCATTATATCCATGTTCTAGATCCGATCTTGCAAGTTATAGCCACCTACTACATGTTATGATCTGGCAACCCCGGAGTGACAATAGTCGGGACCACTCCCGGTGATGATCGTAGTTCGAGGAGTTCATGTATTCACCGTGTGTTAATGCTTTGTTCCGGTTCTCTACTAAAAGGAGGCCTTAATATCCCTTAGTATCCAATAGGACCCCATTGCCATGGGAGGGTAGGACAAAAGATGTCATGCAAGTTCTTTCCATAAGCACGCATGACTATTTATGGAATACATGCCTACATTATATTGATCAACTGGAGCTAGTGCCGTATTGCCCTAGGTTATAACTGTCTCATGATGAATATAATCCAACAAGTCACTGATCCAATGCCTACGAATTTATCTTATATTGATCTTGCTAAGTTACTACTGTTGCTGTTACTGTTGCACTTGTTACAAAACTACTGCTACCACTGTTATCGTTACTGTTACTGTTGTCACTATTATCAAAACTATCATATTACTTTGCTACTGATCACGTTGCTGCAGATAATTAATCCCCAGGTGTGGTTGAATTGACAACTCAGCTGCTAATACCTTCAAATATTCTTTGGCTCCCCTTGTGTCGAATCTATAAATTTGGGTTGAATACTCTACCCTCGAAAACTGTTGCGATCCCCTATACTTGTGGGTTATCAGGTGGTTGTTTTGAGGAAGATATAAGGAGGTTTATGTGTGATAGAGCTTGTCATACCATGGAGTTTGGATGCACTGGCGAAGTTTGCACCATTTTCTCGAGGTGAGAAAGGGCAATGCATGGTACCGAAGAGGCTAGCAAATTGCGGAAAGGTAGAAGTGCATATAATCCAAGGACTCGCATTAGTCATGAACAACTCACAAACATATTGAAATCCTATTAGCCCTCGAAGCAAAGTACTACTTGCATGCCCCTAGGGAATTGGTTGGTAGGAGCGTGCATCCAATTATAACAACACTCAAGGATCTCAATCAGAAATACAAATGCTCAAACCTCCCCACCATGCCATGGCCAACACTTAGATGAGAAATTAATAACAAGCTTTAATACTGATATTACTAACCAATGATCATGAACCAATATCCTTTCATATTACGACATCAATATCGTTAAACCATGTGTTTCATATTTAGTGATCTACATGAAAGTTTTTATTATATCCCCCTTGAATACCTATCCTTCTTGGACTAGTCTTATAACACATGCACATTACCACTTACTATTCATAGACTCTCAAAAATATTTAAGTGAAGCATGAGAGTGCAACCATTTCAATAAAATATAACCACCATCGTGCTCTAAAAGATATAAGTGAAGCACTAGAGCAACTGCCTAGCTCAAAAGATATAAGTGAAGCACGTCGAGTATTCTAACAAATAACGATAAATACATGTCCCTCTCAAAAGGTGTGTCCAACAAACAATGATTGTGGCAAACTAAAAAGCAAACAAAGCAAAAACTATGGTACATGACACTTCAAGGAAAACTCATATCATGTGATGAATAAAATTGTAGCTCCAAGTAACATACCGATAGATTGTGCTTAGACGCTTGGGTCTTTCTTGAAGATTACCTTGGGGTGCCTTGGGCATCCCAAGCTAGGGCTTGCCGCTCCTTATTCCTTCATCCATCGTGATCTCACCTAAAACTTGAAAACTTTAGCACACAAAACTCAACAGAAACCTCGCGAGATCCGTTAGTACAATAGACAAATCATAAACTTTCGGTAGTGTTATAAACCCATTCATAATTTATTCTTGCATAATACCTACTATATTCTAACTTCTCCATCACTTATACTCCTCGATATAATCCATAGCATCATTAAAACAAGCACACTACGCAATAAAAATATAATCCATTTAAAACAGAACAGTCTGTAATGATCTGAACAAAAGTTGTATGTCTGTAACTCCAAAAAAACTAAAAAATTAGGACAACGTCGGTAATTTGTATATCAATCCCGTGTAAAAAATAAGAATTTTACCACGTACCAGTGGATCAGAGTAGTTACAGCACTAGGAGCAAAAGTTTCTATTTTTTCAAAGAATCAAGTCAATTGTCAACCAAATCATCCCAAAGGCTTTACTTGGCACAAACACTAACTAAAACATAAACACACAATCATAACAATAGCAATAATTGTGTCAACACTCCAAAACATAAAGTAGAAGCAAAAATTTAAGATAACTATTGGGTTGCCTCACAACAAGCACTATTGTTTTACGCTCCTAGCTAGGCACACAACATTGTTTCAAGTATTGTCATCCTTAGTTTTCAAATCCTTTTTAATCAAATCTTCCTAAACTTTTCTCATTAGTTCCCTACTCTCATGTTCTACTTTATAGGAGAACTTAAATAGTTAAAGGGACTTTGTTCGGTAATTTTAATGTTCATTACTTCAAACTCCAAATCATCATCATAGAGATCCTCATATAAAACATGTATTTCATCATCAATAGGATCTCTAGCCATACTTTCAAACCACTCCTCGTTAAATCCTTCATCGATTCCCTTAGTGATCCATTCAAATTTATCACAAGTATTGTGGTACAAGTTTTTGATTAATTCATCATAAGGAACTTTCTTTCTAAGATTTTCACCATAAGCAAAACAATCATTAGATTCCAATATGCGTATGGTGTCTTTATCATGAAGGATCCCTCTATTGGAGGATGCTCAAGGTCTATTTTATAAAAAGCGAAGATGTCCCTAGCTTCCCGAATTATATAGTCAATTCATGCATAAGGATAATACTGGCATTCTTTTTAGCCTTAGGATTATGAATATTGGGGAGTTCAAAGAATATCTTCTGTAAAGAGGGATGGATATGCAAAAAAATTCTCTCCAATTTAGCCACAAGCATAGCAATAGCTTCCACATAGCAATTTGTTTTGTCAAGAATAGATCCTTTAATTATTGGTATGACTCCCGTGCAATTAAAGAATTCTTGAATGATATTCTTCCCAATAATGTTCCCACTACCCACATGATAAGTTTCAATTTTAAAAATTGTGGGGGGTATATTTTCCATGGGATCATGATTATGATCAAACAAGTTTGGCTTATCCTCAAGGGAATCACTAGTGTTACCCTCACTAGCATTTTCAACAATAACTTTCTCAAATTCAAACATGATAGCAACTTCAAGCAAACCAACAAATTAAAATATTTTTGTGTTTTTGATTTTTATGAGAAATGGAGGGAGATGAAAAAGAGAGGCAAATAAAAAGTAGAGCAAGTAGATAATAGTTTGAGTGAAGGTACTTGATAATATTTGATGATAGCTCCCCGACAACGGCGCCGAAATTCTTTCTGCTACTTGTGAGTTGCGTTGGGTTTTCCCCGAGGAGGAAGGGTCAGGCAGTACAATAGAGATAAGTATTTGCCTTAGTGAGAACCAAGGTTTATCAAACCAATAGGAGCACCAACCAAACCCTAGTGAACAACACATGCACACACAAAAGCAAATACTTGCACCCGACGCGAGCAAGAGGGTAGGCAATCCCCTCGAAATTGTTACTTGCAAGGATCAAATCTTGTAGAGATAGATAGGTAAACTGCAAAACAAAATAAATTTAAATAAATTGCAGCAAGGTTTTTTTGTTTTTTATAACATGATTAAAGTATACCCAGGGGCCATAGTTTTCAATAGAGGCGTCTCTCTCAAACACATAGAATATGGTGGGTAAACAAATTATTGTTGGGTAATTGATAGAAAAGCACATAGTTATGGTGTATTCATGGAAATGATAATGTATATAGGCATCACTTCCGTGATAAGTAGACCAACTCCTGCCTGCATCTACTACTATTACTCCACCAATCAACTGCTATCCAGCATGCATCTATGGTATTAAGTTCATGAAAAAAGAGTAACGCCTTAAGTGACATGACATGATGTAGACAAAGTAAACTCAAGCAATATGGTTAAACCTCGTCGTTTTACCCTTAATAACAACAATGCAATATGTGCCTCACTACCCCTTCTATCACTGGGTGAGGACACCGCAAGATTGAACCCAGTACAAAGCACCTCTCCCACCAAAGATAAATCAATCTAGTTGGCCAAACCAAACGGATAGATCAGTGAGAAATACAAAGATATAACAATCATGCATAATAAAGTTTAGAAAAGACTCAGTTACTTTTAATGAATAGTCTGATCATAAACCCACAATTCATCGAATCCCAACAAACACACCGCAAAATAAGATTGCATCGGATAGAACTCCAAGAAGATCAAGGAGAACACGGTATTAAAGATCAAAGAGAGAGAAGAAGCCATCTAGCTACTAGCTATGGACCCGTAGGTTTATGGTGAACTACTCATGCATCATCGGGAGGCAGCAAGGATGATGTAGAATCCCCCCCGTGATCGATTCCTTGTCAGATAGAGTACCGGAAAAGGCCTCCAGATGGGATCACAGAAGAACAGAAGCTTGCGGTGGCGGAAAAAGTGTTTCGGGTGGCTCTTTGTTGGTTTGGGAATATTTGTGAATTTACAGAGGTGGAATTAGGTCAACCGGAGCTACATGGAGCCCATGAGCTCAGGGGGTGCACCTATCCCCTGGGCACGCTGTGGGAGCTCGTGGCTCTCCCATAGGTCTTTTTGCCTCCTCCCGAACCTTCTAGGGTCCCTTCTGGTCCAGATAAAATCACCGTAAAGTTTCATCGTGTTTGGACTTTGTTTGGCATTGATTTTCTGAAAAGAAAAAAACAAGCAAAAACAAGAACTCGCACTAGGCAGTGGGTTAATAGGTTAGTCCCAAAAAATGATTAAAATACATTATGGCACAGAGGGAGTAGCATGAAACAATAAAAAATATAGATACATTAATTGTTGAATGATAACTTGAGTTGTAGCGGAATTCATCAAGGGTGAGGAAGAGGCTCCATCTCATCAGACAACCATGCACAAAACAACTTAGCTAGATAGATTTCTAGGCTTTAATTAGTGCATTTGGTTTGTTTATATGTCTCAGGGTAGCAATGTGTGCTCCTATTTAGTTCAATGTCGATGATCCGAAATAACTCCTTCCGAAAATGACTTGTGAAGACTAGATTTTGGTTAGAGACAATAGCTTGGGTAGGCCATGCAACTTGTATACATTGTCAAGATATGACCGAGCTACCTTGGCTACTGCAACTGAGGCCTAAGAAGTGTGCATATCAGGTGAACTTATCAGCAATGACCAATATGCAATTGTAGCTTCTAGATTGAGGTAATCCATCGATAAAGTTCATCGTCACCACCTTCGATTCTCCCTCGGGAATAGCCTATAGCTCAAGAAGACCAGGGTACTTGACTCTTGATGCGGCTTGAAACTGCGTCGATATTTCCCCAAAGAGGAAGGGATGGTGCAGTACAACTACGGTAGGTATTTCCCTCAGTTATGAAACCAAGGTATCAATCATGTAAATGGTACCTACACATAAAGAACAAATCCTCGCAACCCAACGCATAAGAGGGGTTGTCAATCCCTCCTCGGTGAAAAGATAGATTGGTTTATATGTGTTTGGATAAATAGATCTAAATGAAACATGAAATAAAATAAATAAAGAAAAAGTGCAACAAGGTATTTTTGGGTTTTTGGAATAATATATCTAAAAACAAATGCAAATAAAAATAGATCTCAAAGCAATATGATAAAAGATAGATCCGGGGGTAGTAGATTTCACTAGTGGCTTCTCTCGAGAAAATAGCATACGTTGGGTAAACAAATAAATGTTGGGCAATTGATAGAAGATCGAATAATTATGACGATATCCAAGGCAATGATCAATATATAGGCATCACGTCCAAGATTAGTAGACCGACTCCTATCTGCATCTACTACTATTACTCCACACATGACCGCTATCCAGCATGCATCTAGTGTATTAAGTTCATGAAGAAACAGAGTAATGCAATGATACGTCCATTTTGCATCATGCTTTTATATTGATATTTATTGCATTATGGTCTGTTATTGCACATTATATAACAATACTTATGCCTTTTCTCTCTTATTTTATAAGGTTTACATGAAGAGGGAGAATGCCGGCAGCTGGAATTCTGGACTGGAAAAGGAGCAAATATTAGAGACCTATTCTGCACAACTCCAAAAGTCGTGAAACTTCACGAAGAATTATTTTGGAATAAAAAAATATTGGGCGAAGAAAGCACCAGAGGGGGGCCACCTGCCATCCACAAGGGTGGAGGGGGCGCCCTACACCCCTGGGCGCGCCCCTGCCTTGTGGGCCACCTGGCAGGCCCCCGATGCCCATCTTCTGCTATATGGTGTGTTTTTACCTAGAAAAAATCATAAGGAAACTTTCGGGATGAAGCGCCGCCATCTTGAGGCGGAGCTGTTCTGCTGGGGAAACTTCCCTCCGGGAGGGGGAAATCAAAGTCGTCGTCATCACCAACGATCCTCTCATTGAGAGGGGGTCAATATCCATCAACACCTTCACCAGCACCATGTCCTCTCAAACCCTAGTTCATCTCTTGTATTCGATCTCTGTCTCAAAACCTCAGATTGGTACCCGTGGGTTGCGAGTAGTGTTGATTACTCCATGTAGTTGATGCTAGTTGGTTTATTCGATGGAAGATCATATGTTCGGATCCTTAATGATAATTAATACTCCTCTGATTATGAACATGAATATGCTTTGCGAGTAGTTACGTTTGTTCCTGAGGACACGGGAGAAGTCTTGTTATAAGTAATCATGTGAATTTGGTATTCGTTCGATATTTTGATGAGATGTATGTTGTCTCTCCTCTAGTGGTGTTATGTGAACGTCGGCTACATGAAACTTCACCATGATTTGGGCCTAGGGGAAGGAATTGGGAAGTAATAAGTAGATGATGGGTTGCTAGAGTGACAAAAGCTTAAACCCTAGTTTATGCATTGCTTCGTAAGGGGTTGATTTGGATCCATATGTTTCATGCGATGGTTAGATTTATCTTAATTCTTCTTTCGTAGTTGCGGATGCTTGCGAGAGGAGTTAATCATAAGTGGGAGGCTTGTCCAAGAAAGGACAACACCCAAGCACCAGTCCACCCACATATCAAATTATCAAAGTAACGAACGCGAAATATATGAGCATGATGAAAACTAACTTGACAGTAATTCCCATGTGTCCTCGGGAGCGCTTTGGTTTATATACGAGTTCATCCAGGCTTGTCCTTTGCTAAAAAAGGATTGGGCCACCTTTTTGCACCTTATTTACTTTTGTTACTTTCTTCTCGTTACGAATTATCTTATCACACAACTATCTCTTACAGATAATTTCAGTGCTTGCAGAGAATACCTTGCTGAAAACCGCTTGTCATTTCCTTCTGCTCCTCGTTGGGTTCGACACTCTTACTTATCGGAAGGACTACGATAGATCCCCTATACTTGTGGGTCATCAAGACTCTTTTCAGGCGCTGTTGCCTAGGAGTGAAGCGCCTTTGGTAAGTGGAATTTGGTAAGGCAACATCTATATAGTGTGCTGAAATTTACTACTGCTTGCTACTATGGAAAATAGTCCTTTGAGGGGCTTGTTCGGGGTATCTTCACCTCGACCATAAGAGCAAAGAGTTTCTCCTCAACCTACTGCACCTACTAAAAATATTTATTTTGAAATTCCTTCGGGTATGATAGAGAAACGGCTAGCTAATCCTTATGCAGGAGATGGAACATTACATCCTGATATGCATCTAATCTATGTGGATGAAGTTTGTGGATTATTTAAGCTTGCAGGTTTGCCTGAGGATGTTGTCAAGAAGAATGTCTTCCCTTTATCTTTGAATGGAAAAGAATTGACATGGTATAGGCTATGTGATGATATTGGATCATGGAACTACAACCGATTGAAATTGGAATTTCATCACAAGTTTTATCCTATGCATCTGGTTCATCGTGATCGGAATTATATATACAATTTTTGGCCTCGTGAAGGAGAAAGTATTGCTCAAGCTTGTGGGGAGGCTTAAGTTAATGTTATATTCATGCCCCAATCATGAGCTCTCAAAAGAAATTATTATTCATAATTTTTATGCTCGACTTTCTCATAATGATCGACCCATGCTCGATACTTCTTGTACTGGTTCTTTTATGAAGAAGGATATTGAATTCAAATTGGATTTATTGGAAAGAATTAAACACAACTCTAAAGATTGGGAACTTAGTGAAGGTAAGGATTCAGGTATAAACCTTAAGTTTGATTGTGTTAAATCTTTTATGGATACCGATGCTTTTCGTGATTTTAGCACTAAATATGGACTTGACTCTGAGATAGTAGCTTCTTTTTGTGAATAATTCACTACTCATGTTGATCTCTCTAAGGAGAAGTGGTTTAAATATCATCCTCCCGTTGAAGTGAAAGTAGTTGAACCTATTAAAGTTGAAGAAGAAACTATTACTTATAATGTTGATCATATTGTTCCTACTGCTTATATTGAGAAACCACATTTTCCTGTTTGAATTAAGGAACACGCCAAAGCTTCAACTGTGGTTCGTAAGAGTTATACTAGAACACCTACACCCCCTGAACAAATTAAAGTTGAACCTAGTATTGCTATGGTTAAAGCTCTCTTGGTTGATAATATTGATGGGCATGTTATTTATTTCTGTGATGAAGCTGCTAGAATTGCTAAACCCGATATTAAAGATAAACATAGACCTGTTGTTGGCACGCATGCTATTTCTGTTAAAATAGGAGATCATTGTTATCATGGCTTATGTGATGTGTGTGCTAGTGTGAGTGCAATCCCTTATGCCTTATATAAATAAATTATGAATGATATTGCACCTGGTGAGATAGAAGATATTGATGTTACTATTAAGCTTACCAATAGAGATACTATATCACCAATTGGGATTGTTATAGATGTTGAAGTCTTGTGTGGGAAAGTAAACTACCCTACTGATTTTCTTGTTCTTTCTTCCCCACAAGATGAATTTTGTCCAATTATATTTGGTAGACCCTTCTTGAATACTGTTAATGCTAAGATAGACTTCGAGAAAGATATTGTTATTGTCAGTTTAGGGGATATGTCTCATGATTTTAATTTCTCTAAATTTCATAGACAACCCCATGATAAAGAGTAAGGATGAAATTATTGGTCTTGCTTCTATTGCCATGCCTCCTACTGATCCTTTAGAACAATATTTGCTAGACCATGAAAATGATATGTTTATGAATGAAAGAAAGGAATTAGATGAAATATTCTTTAATCAAGGGCCTGTATTGAAACACAATTTTCCTATTAAAATCCTTGGGGATCCTCCTCCACCCAATGGTGATCCCATGTTTGAGCTTAAACAATTACCCTATACTTTGAAATACGCTTATCTTGATGAAAAGAAGATATATCCGATTATTATTAGTGATAACCTTTCAGAGCATGAAGAAAAGAAATTATTGAAAACTCTGAAGAAGCACCATGCAGCTATTGGATATACTCTTGATGATCTCAAGGGCATCAGTCCCACTCTATGTCAGCACAAAATTAAATTGGAGTCTGATGCTAAACCAATTGTTGACCATCAACGACGGCTAAATCCTAAGATGATGTAACATCCCAAATTTTCAATTTGGAATGTTATACATAGGTCATCATATGCATATCATATTTTATTTGCATCTCGTTTGCGATCCTAGAAATCCTAAGAAACTCAAGGACCCACGGAGAGAGTTGGGGATTTCATTATTTTCATATTTGAATTTTTCTCAAATTTGAAAAGAGGATCACTTTTGTTTAATATTTTTCCCTCTGAAATATTTCCAATATAAAAATAAAAGAGAGGAGATAAAAGGACTTCTCCAAAATAGAGGAAATATTGGAGGAAAAATGTTAAAATTAAATAAATATCTTATTTGGGACTTTATTGCCATTTTATTTGAATTAGAAAAATATGCATTTTTCAAAATTGCATTTTAGGCCAGAAAATGTTCATTTTGTTCTTAGACGGTGAAAATTGTTTTTGGCATTTTTAGAATTTTTTATATTTATTTAGAATTTTCTTTGGTGGAATTATAAAAAAAACTCCCGGAGCAAACTGGGCCGAAGCCCAGCCGGCCCGCTCGCGCCACCACCTCCGCGCCGCCTGCGCCATGCCGCCGGCGGACTCCGCAAGGAGTCTGGCTCGGACTCCGCCGCTACGCCCCCTTGCCCAAGGAGCCGCGCCCCCCGAGGCCTTTATAAGCCGCCTGCCGCCGCCTCTCTCCACCTCGTCCCGCCCCGCCGCCCGCAACCCGCCACCAGCGCCGCCGCCGCTGCCCCACGTCGCCTGCTGCCGCCGCCCGCGCGCACTGTTGCCCGCCGCTGCCGCTGCCTCCCCGCGCAGCTAACGCCGCCGCCCTGCCTCGCTGAAAGCCGCCGCCGCCGTTTTTTCCGGTTCTCGTCAGTTTATTTCAGTAAACCCCAGATCTAGTTTGGTTTTTCTTTATAGATCGGTTTTCCGCCGGTTAGATCGGGTTTTTCTCGGTTTAGATCTATTCCGCGAAAGTTCGTTCGTTTAGTTCTTAAAACGAACGAATTCATTCATTTGTCTCTGTTAGCGGACGTTCGTCCGATAGATTTTTATTTTTCTGTTTTTATTTTTGCTAGGGACCTATCTGCGAATACTTTTATCGCAGATTAGCCCCTGATCTTCAAACCCTCGCAACTTTTCAACCGTTCGTCCAAATCCAGTGAAACCAACGCCAAAATCTTCGTCTCGAAACCCTCTTTCCAGTTAATCAACTTGAACATGATTTTGACAATTTAAAATTTGGTTTCAAACAGATTTGATTTCGAACTTCTTTTGATCGTAGTTTCAGTTCCGTAGCTCCGATTCAATTGATTATTTTTGCAAATCAAAGTTCTTTAGTTGAACTTTTAGTTTGGACTTTCATATCTAAGTTTTACCCTTGCATCTATGCTTGATTTCTTATGTATGCGATTGTTTGTTTGCGATAGAATTTCCGGAGTGCGAAGCGTGCTACTACGAGTCTCTAGGGTTTGCAGATCGTCAACAAGGCAAGTAACACTTTGATCATATTCCTTTATCACCCAATTTTATGCATTAGTTACAAACCCCAAACATTGCATGAGTAGGATAACTTAACATGTGGGTTTGGGAAGTAGATGATGCGGTAGAACCTATTGCCCTTTTATTATCAAACCTTGGGAGTTACTTCTACGTTATGCTTACTGCTATGCTATGCTAGTAGACGTGGTTTGGGTTTGAGTTTGAGTGTATCCATGACAGATGTGATATTGTTAAATTAAGGGTAAACTTAAGGTGGCTACTTAAATACACATCTGGGTGGATTGGTTGCGGGCACCTGGAGAATCCAGTGTTGTCCTACGATATCCCGGAGTACCCGTGTGATCATCCTATGGTTTGCCACCCAGGCTCAAAGGGATCATAAGATTATTCATGCTAGAAATTTCCGTGTGCATCCACAAGCCATTATGGGCTCTGGCATAGTTGAGTATGTTGCGTGACCTCTTTCAGTGGTAGGCTAGCAGATGTAGGGGAAAGTAGGTGTAACTGTCTACCCAGAGTAAAGAGTTAATGCTTGTGAAAAACCGTGTCTCGGTCATCCATTTCTCAAACACCATCTAGTGCGAGAAAACCAACAGAGGAGATCGAGTCTTGTGGGGAAAAGTGCGCAAACCTCTGCAGAGTGTAAAAACTAATCATGGTTAGCCGTGTCCCGGGTTATGGACATCTTGAGTATCTGGTTCTTGGATTATCATGTTGATCTCATCACTCTAAATTAATTTGTTTGGTTATTAATGCTGCTTAATTGGGATTGAGTTGGAGGAACCTTCTCAATGTTTATCAACTACCATGATAGTTAAACAAAATATATTCCTTTGTTGTAGGAAAAAAATGGCTTTTCGCAAAAACTTATTAACCATAGAGCCACCAGCCAAATATGCATATAGTTATAGCTTTTACCTATTCATTGCTCTACAGACGAAGAGTAAGGTGCGCTAGGTCGTTGTTGTACACTCAGCTATGCCGTTGGAGTTGATGGACTCACTTTATCTTCCAAGCCTCCCGCTGTTATCGTATTCAGATGGCCTTAAGCCATATTATTTGTAATAAGTACTCTTTTTATGAGTTATTCGATGTAATAAGTGTGTGATTGCAACTCTGTTATAAATCCTTCGAAGTACTATGGGTGTCAGCATTACCGATCCAGGGATGACACTTATACACAGAGATTTGACCGGTTGAGGTCGGATTGCTACAAGATGGTATCAGAGCACACGCTGATTATAGGACGCGACCACTAAGATAAGCCATAGGTCACTCTTCTCTACTTATTTCTGACTCCTCTCCATTTTCCACTCTATAGATGGCGGACCCAAGGAACAAGTTTGCTCAACCGGATGAAGATACACCTTTTGGACGACACTTGAAGGAAATCACTAGGTACCTGAACATTGGAATACCCAGCTTCATCAGGACCTACACCGCCACTTTACCAGAAGAGGAGCGTTGGATGATTCAAGTTCAAGTTCAAGTTCTAGGAAGGACCTTCACGCCAGTTACTGAGCCCATAGAGTTTTCCTTTGATGCCCCAACCTGGAGTCTAGGAAGGAGCATGGCAGCCCACATCGCCATGGGACGCATCGGCGAAGTTTATCACAAGGATCTTAAGGACACAATCTACCAAATATGTGGGCGCCGAGATGAGCAATGGGAGATGATCAGCACCAGAATGGACAGATCCATTGCAGCCTTCATCCAGGAGTTAAACCAACACATTCATCGCTAGGAGAACCAAATGTGCGCAAGCATGTTAGATCTGAAGAATTTGATGACTAGGAACATGGATCTTGAAGAGGAACTCAAGTCTACACGCAATAGATATGAGGAGGAAATCGCAATACTAGTAGAAAAGAATGACGACTTGACGAGGAAGCTAGGAGTATTCATGGGAGACCCCGCCCCAGGAGGAGATGACGACCATCTCAAGGACTACACCATCATCGACGACACCGACTCCGACCCCGACAGTAGCGATGATGACTACAAAGACGAAGCTGGAGCAGGTATCATGGAGTTTTCCACTGATCAAAATTTCTAGACGACCACCATATTATTAGTAGTATTTCCCCCATGTATATAGTAGTAGTCTGAGTATTTTGTAATGGTAGCTAGATTGATTGTATGCCCTTATTTGAAATTGAGTGGTGTGATATGATTGTGTTTGTCTCATGTGCATATGGGTAGTGCTTTCTCTTTAGACCTCATTTCTATTCTAATCTCTCCCCTCTAAACCCATCAGATGCCTCCGAGACGTGACCCCAGATTTGTCTTCCCACTGGAGCTCACTCAGTTGATCCAACAGCAGAATGCCTTGATGCAGCTACTAGTCCAGAACCAAGGCAACAACAACAATAACAACAACCCACCACCACCACCACCTCCAGTGGACAACTTAGCCCGATTTCTAATGCTGAATCCGCCGGTGTTTTCCAGTAGCACCGAGCCGATTGTTGCTGATGACTGGCTACGTAGGAATGGAAGGGAGTTGACCACCGTAGGTTGCACAAATGCGGAGAAGGTGCGCTTTGCCGCACACCAACTGGATGGACCCGCAGCCTCATGGTGGGAGAATTACACAACCACTTTTCCCATAGCCAATGTCACTTGGGATCAATTTTAGCAAGCATTCCGCACAATCCATGTCTCTACAGGAGCAATGAATATGAAGAAGTGCGAGTTTCGCAACTTACGCCAGGGAAACCGTACTATGGGGCAGTACGTGGATGAGTTTAGCAAGTTAGCCTGTTGCCCCAGATGATGTGGCCACAGATGCCGCGAAGTAGGAGAAGTTTATGGAAGGACTGAATGATGAGATGAGTATGCAGTTGATGGTGGCAACATTCACTAACTATCAGGAGTTGGTAGACCGGGCCCTGATGATTGAAAGCAAACAACAGCAGATAGAGAGCCGCAAACGGGAGGATAGACATGGGAAGTACAATTCTGGAGCTTAGCAAAAGCCTCACTTTACCCCTAACTCCGGAGGTTACACCCATAACCATGGATGCCATACCCACAATGGAGGAAGTTCACATAACCATAGTGGCCCCAAGAATGGGAATGGAAATGGAGGAAGCAACAACCAGAACCGTTCCAACCCAGCAACGCCCGCCAAGAAGGATCTAAGTCACATTACTTGTTTCAAGTGCGGGAAGACTGGACACTACGCCACCGAGTGTTCTGAAGTAAAGAATGGAAATGGCAATGGAAGCTCTGGGAAGAAGCCCAACCCTTTCAACAGGGGACAAGTGAACCACGTTAACATGGAGGAGGTTGAAGAGCAGCCAGATGCAGTTATAGGTAAGTTTTTGGTTAAGTCATTTAATACAATCGTTCTTTTTGATACTGGTCCATCGCATTCATACATTTCAAGGGGATTTGTGGATAAGTATAAGTTGCCCATCAAAGTTCTTAGGACACCTATCTTAGTAAGGTTGCCAGGAGCATAGTTTATGGCAACCCAAGGATGTTTTCAGATGCCATTAACCATAGGTAGGCATGTTTTTCCCCTCAGACCTAGTAATTCTGGAGTCACAAGGATTGGATGTGATACTAGGCATGGATTGGCTATCGATATATGGGGGAAACATCGATTGCGCCAGTAAGTCAATTATGCTCACCGCCTCGGAGGGAAAAAGGATTAAGTATGTATCCAGGCATTCGCCAAGGAGGACCCAAGTAAATTCCCTCTCAGGAGTTGTTCAGGAGGAAGTGCCTGTAGTGAGGATTACCCAGATGTATTCCGAGAGGAACTACCAGGCATGCCGCCAGATCGAGACATTGAGTTTTTGATAGAGCTGTTGCCAGGCACCAGGCCTATATCAAAGAGACCATACCGGATGCCCGCAAATGATCTGGAGGAGATTAAGAAGCAAATTAAGGAGTTATTGGAGAAATGTTACATTCGACGAAGTTCGTCACCATGGGGAGCCCCAGTGCTATTAGTTGAGAAGAAGGATGGATCTTTGAGAATGGTTGTTGATTATTGTGTGTTGAATGAAGTGAAGATCAAGAACAAGTACCCATTACCGATGATCAATGATTTATTTGACCAGTTGCAGAGAGCTAAAGTATTTTCCAAGATTGACCTGCGATCAGGATACCACCAGCTGAAGATCCGAGAAAAGGATATACCCAAGACAACTTTCACCACAAGGTACGTGCTATATGTGTACACGGTCATGTCATTTGGATTGGCAAATGCCCCTGCCTATTTCATGAGTATGATGAATAAGGTGTTCATGAGTTCATGGATAAGTTTGTTGTGGTGTTCATTGATGATATTTTGGTATACTCGAAGAATGAAGGGGAACACAAGGAGCATTTGCGTTTAGTTCTCGAGAAACTCAGGGAACATCTGTTATATGCCAAGTTCAGCAAATGTGAGTTTTGGTTGAAAGAAGTTGGATTTCTTGGACATGTTATATCAGGAGAAGGTATATCAGTAGACCCTACCAAGTGCAATCAGTCACTAATTGGCTAGCACCCACCTCAGTAGGGCAGATCCGCAGTTTTCTTGGACTCACGGGATATTACCAGATATTCATTGAAAATTTCTCCAAGATTGTGAAACCCATGACGGAGTTGTTGAAGAAGGACACTAAGTTCAAATGGACAGATGAATATGAGGCAAGTTTTCAGGAGTTGAAGAAACGTTTGGTTACATCCCCAGTGCTGATTTTGCCAGATATGCGCAAGGATTTCCAAGTGTATTGCGATGCTTCTCGCTTAGGACTTGGAGGTGTACTTATGCAAGACGGAAGAGTTGTTTCCTATGCCTCACGTCAGCTTCGACCGCATGAGTTGAATTATGCCACGCATGATTTGGAGTTAGCAGCTGTAGTTCATGCACTCAAGACCTGGAGACACTTTCTTATTGGAAACCGTTGTGATGTGTACACGGATCACAAGAGTTTGAAGTACATTTTCACACAGAAGGAGTTGAATCTCAGACAAAGGAGATGGTTGGAGCTTATAAAGGATTCTGATATGAAGCTACACTATCATCCAGGTAAGGCCAATGTCGTAGCAGACGCTTTGCGCCGGAAGAGTTATGCCAATACCCTCATAAGCGGAGGTTTTCTGCAAGAGTTAGTTGACGATCTCAAGGAGCTTCGTTTGGAGATAGTTCCACGAGGTTTTGTCGCAGCAATGGAGGTTCAGTCAACACTATTGGGAAATATTCGAGAAGCTCAAAAGGATGATAATGAGATTGCCGAGATAAAGGAGAAGATGAGAGAAGGAAAATCCAAAGGTTTTTGTGAGGATGAGCACGACTATCGGTGTCAAAACCGATGGATCTCGGGTAGGGGGTCCCGAACTGTGTGTCTAAGGCGGATGGTAACAGGAGGCAGGGGACACGATGTTTTACCCAGGTTCGGGCCCTCTTGATGGAGGTAAAACCCTATGTCCTGCTTGATTATTCTTGATAATATGAGTAGTACAAGAGTTGATCTACCACGAGATCAGAGAGGCTAAACCCTAGAAGCTAGCCTATGGTATGATTGTATGTTGTCCTACGGACTAAAACCCTCCGGTTTATATAGACACCGGAGGGGGCTAGGGTTACACAGAGTCGGTTACAAGGAAGGAGATCTACATATCCGTATTGCCAAGCTTGCCTTCAACGCCAAGGAGAGTCCCATCCGGACACGGGACGAAGTCTTCAATCTTGTATCTTCATAGTCCAATAGCCCGGCCAAAGGATATAATCCGGCTATCCGGATACCCCCTAATCCAGGACTCCCTCAGTAGCCCCTGAACCAAGCTTCAATGACGATAAGTCCGGCGCGCAGATTGTCTTCGGCATTGCAAGGCGGGTTCCTCCTTCGAATACTTCATAGAAGATCTTGAACACGAGGATCGTGTCCGGCTCTGCAAAATAAGTTCCACATACCACCATAGAGGGAATAATATTTACACAAATCTAATCTGTTGACGTACCCCGTAGTGTGATATCACACCACAGCCAGGTCTTTATTCGAATCGTTTTTCATAACCTATCTCAGCTTGTTTCACCAGGCGGTTTCCTTGGCACGTCTTGTCGAAGCAGAGATCGTGTCCCCTTATTACGAGATTCCCATTAATACGGACGTGGGTAACCCAACTGCGCCTATTAGTAGGACTCCTAAATCTTAGGCAAGTCCCAAACGGCCACGAGGAGGATGCTTGATATTCACCTCTTTATAAAGGGGACAAGGCCTTTTCCTCTCGATCTTAATCGAATCCGCCTCTCGCATCGAGTTCCAACACCCAAAGCTCAGGTTCAGGCGCTTCGGACCTTCATTTATGTCCAGATCCAACCTTCAAGGTCAGTGGATGCCTTCCTCCGTCACAGAGGAGGACATCAAGAAGTTGAGAGAGGCCAGATATCTGACCGCCGAAATTTTGCATCGGCTGCCTGCCTGAGGGCAGGTCATCCCTACTCCCGAACCCAACGAGAGCGTCGTGTTCATCTCCCACTTCCTCCGAGGACTAGGCCTCGCTCGGGATCCCTTTTTTAGGGGTCTTATGTTCTATTACGGGCTAGATTTTCACGATCTGGCCCCGGATTCCCTTCTTCACATCTCAACATTTATTGTCGTATGCGAGGCCTTCCTCCGCATTACCCCTCACTTCGGCCTGTGGCTCAAGACCTTCGATGTGAAGCCGAAGATGATCGAGGGGCAGCACGCAGCATGCGGAGGCGCTTCAATAAGCTAAATTTCTGACGCTCCCTGGCCTGAGGGTTACTTCCCAGAGGTGTCCGGATTGTGGCAGCGGGAGTGGTTCTACATCACAGCTCCTCGAAGTGCCAAGTGGGTAGCTGCCCCCGTCTTCCGCTCAGGCCCCCAACCACAACAGATGTCATGGACCAGCAGGGGGCTGAGCTAGGGTCCAGCCAAGGACGTGCCAATGCTGCAAAGCCGTATCCGAGATCTCTTCGAGAGAGATATCAGTCTGGTTATGGTAGTGCAAGTTATGCTAGTCCGTCAAGTCCAGCCTTGCAAACGCCGGATGCTTCGCATGTGGGAATTCAACCTGGAAGGACCGCGAGCTATCCAACATTTCCTCATCATGACGCACGGAGAGATGTACAAATTGTTCTTCAGACCACAAATAATGTGTCCGGACATCACTGAGGATGCAGGTCTGAGCTGCAATCGCCCGGATACCCAAGTAAGTAGCCCCGCATCCGAACACACTATCCGTTTTATCCATAGAAACATTGCCCTAAAAAATAAAAACCGCTCTTGGTCCAGGATTGGATAGCGAAGGCAAAGTTGATCAGGTGTCTGGCCGCCCTCCTTGAGACCTCACCAAATCCCGTGCTAACCAGGATGCTGGAGATCGCGCCTTATCAAGCGCCCTTGGGAGAAGATAAAGGGGGGAACAAGGAGGTTAGCGCCTCCGTGAAGGAGGTTAGCCGGGGAGGAGGGACTGAAACTTCCTCTCCCCAGGGAAGGAAGAGGACCGCCTCCGAGGACCCAGAGACAATGGTCCCCAAACGGGGGAAGAAATCTTCGCCAGAGGGTCCTACCTCGGGGGCTACCCTGGCCGCACTATTCCCTCAAGGGGATCATCCCTCCACCGAGTTGTAAGTAAAAGAGTACTTAATAATGAAAATATATTGCTTTACTTCTGAGGAAAACAACCGAAGCATTTATCTTGTAGTTCGGATCTTATCCCTTGTCAGCAGAGCTCGTCTTTAGGGGATCTTCTTCCAGAGATGATGGAGAGCGAAACGCCTCCCCCTGCCACACCGCCTCACAAGGCGGGTGACCCCGAGGTGTCATCGCGGAGGGTTTCTCCTGATCCGGCAAGGCCAGAAGGTAATCCTATGGCCACCTGAAGTCCTCACTATCCGGCTCTTGAAGAGAGCAACCAAAAGAGTCCAGCACCGTCTGGTGTGTGGTCGGACGTACTGAGGGATCTGCTAGAGCAAGTGGCTATCTCAGAAGAGCACCGCAGGTTGATGGGTACGGTGATTGAAAGGATTTCTTTCCCCGAAAGTGGGTTGCATGAAGCCTTTGTGAGTCTACTGATGGGTTTTGAGATACGTGAAATGATGTACATTTTTGATAGTACCGCACATTTTTAGATGTGCCCTGTGTAGATAGTAGCCCCCGAGACTCTGGTTCTCGTCGAAAACGGCGGCAAACAGAGGATCATAGTCCCAGGTAATAACCAGACCGCCTTTTATGTGCAGGTGGTTGAAGCTCCGGTGGCTAGCCGGACTGATGGGTTTGCCGAACTAAGGCGACAGCTGGATGCGGCAGATGCCGACATCATGCTTGTCAACAAGCGGCTTGACGAGGCACATGGTCCGTGATTTTTCTGGTGATCGTCACATAGTAAGAGCAGCATGATGCCAATATCTTTAATATGTTGTGACTGCAGATGGAGCTGCCGCCATGGAGATCCTTCGGGCGGAACTTGCCCAAGCCAAGTAGCACGCAAGGAGCAGTGATGCAGCCGCTTTAAAGGCGGCCGAGGGTTTAAGGGCCGAACAGGCCGCACATTGCGAGAGCAAAGAAAAAATTGCCAAGATGGCCGTGGAGTTAAAAGATGTTGCTGACCGTTACCAGCTTCTTGTAGAGGAAAACCGGGCGAAGGCGACAGACCTGGAGAAGGCCCGAGTGGCTGCCAAGGAAGCCCGCTCCAAAATTAGAGCGAAGAAGGAGGAGCTGAATCAAGCTGCGAATATCGTTTCTATGAAGCCCTTCTTGTTACGGACTAAGTTCGGAGATCCAAAATATGCTCCTCTAGACCGGCTATGGAGTTTTGCGGATGAGTATATGGATTTGGCTGCAAGTGCTGCTGATGCGGCCGAGTACTTCAAGGATCAGAAGGGTCCTGAAGTGGAGAAGCTGTTCTGGTCACAGTTTCACGCTCCAGTCCATCCGCTGTTGCTGAATGAGAGATTGACCGATTGGGCCGAGCTCCATAGATTATCCGGACTTGCCATGAGGTCCGTAGTGGATCATCTGTGGCCAGGAGGGCCAAGGCTGAATAACTACTTTAGCTTGGTGCAACAATTCCTTGGTGCTGTGCCACGCATCGATGCTGTAAAGAGGTCAGCGTGCATAGAGGGCTCGCGGATGGCCCTTGCCCGTGTCAAAACATACTGGGCGGAGATGGATGCCAACACTGTTGCGGCATAGGGTTCGGCCATAGGCCGAGTGGCTGCCGAGCACTACTTTGAAGAAGTTCTTGAAGGCGCTCGTTTGATAGAGGCTCAATGCTCGAAGAATATTATGTTTAAGTGACATGTATTTCCATTGTAAGAACAATGCTTTATTGAATTTATCAAGGCTGTATTTATACTTTTGCATGAAAGTGCTATGATGCCTCCTGTGCGGCCGTTTATGTATATATATGTATATAACCTGAAAGATGGCAGTCGTCAGCTTCAGCCCCCACGCATTAAATGCGGGGGTGTTCGCAGAAGACGCATGTTCACACTTGATCCAACGTCTTGGTCCATTAAGGAGGTGATAGCGTAGCGAACTAGGAAATCGGACTATAATGCTTTAGCATTTTCACTTAGCCAGAGGAGTCTGATAGCGGGGCTACTATATAGCCCCTGGTGGCTCCACGCTCATCCGGATTCGGGGCGCGTACATGCCTGGCCGGGAAACGACCCTTCGTTCAGGTGGAGGAATCCCGAAGATTCCGCTAGGTCATCGAGTGGTTGACTAGTCTCACACTATATCACGACAGTCAATTTTCGGCTTTCTCTACGGAGGTGCTCGTCCGGATGAACCAGGGCACAATCGCAGCAGTTCTCCTACTGCCGCGTTAGCTGATAGAGCAGAACATAAGGCAGCAAAACACAGGAGCCAGGCAAACCCAACATTTGACCAAAGACATGATTCAGAGCTGATGCATATAAGGCCAAACTCGCGACGGCGAACACTCCCCAGGGTATTCGGTCTTTATGTTGTAAATCGGGTCAAAATAGTGCCCTTTGTAATAAGCCCCTGGTGTCCAGGTACGTGCAGTATTCTGACGTGGCCACATGCCAATACGTCAGCATCCTTCTCAATTGTACTGAGAATCCGAGGGATGTCTATCAACAAGAGACAGTAAAAAAAGTTTACGTAGGGTCTCAATCTAAAAAGAATCCTTGGAACGGGTCCCTGCTGCACGTCTGCGCCTGTGTCTCCGTTGTGCCGTATTCTGGACAGGTGTAGCACGATGGTCATCTGAAAAAGAAAGGAACTTAATTGAAAAGTTGTCGTGCAAAAGGTAGGTTATACTAAATAAACCTTGTACAGTTTGAAATGAGTAAAGTTGAGTCTAATTGTCACTTGCTTGCGCGCGTTGAGCCCCTTGTATTGTAATAGGGGTATAGCCATCAAACCTGTATCAATTACATATAGCTGCGCCGGACTCGTCCAACTGCGTCCGTGGTCTTAACGACCTGTCAGATGCTTTAGTTGGTGAGGCCGTTTAGTGTGCGGCTGCCGAGGCAGCCGCACGGTCTTCCGCGTGCAAGGAGCGCTCAATATTTCCATTTACTGTAATGATGCCACATGGACCGGGCATCTTAAGCATGAGAGAAGCGTAATGCGGTATTGCGTTAAAGCGAGCGAACGCTTCGCGTCCGAGTAGTGCTTGATAACCACTTTGGAACGGAGCAATGTGGAACGTTAAATTTTCGTTGTGGAAGTTATCGGGAAAGCCGAATCTAACCTCTAGTAGCAGGAGCCCGTGCAATGAGCCTCTGGGCCTGGCGTTTCTCCTTTAAAGGTAGTATTGCTGCGACTAATTTTTGTTGGGTCTATCCCCATTTTGCGGACTGTGTCCTGATATATCAGGTTTAAACTGCTGCCGCCGTCCATCAGGACTCGTATGAAGTGGTATCCGTCAATTATTGGGTCTAATACCAAGGCAGCCCATCCTGCAGTCCAGATACTTGCCGAGTAATCCCGATGGTCAAAGGTGATCGGTTGGGACGACCAGTGGCAGAACTCCGTGGTGATAGGCCCTGGGGCATGTGTCTCTAGGAGTGCCGCTTTGTTTCTCCCCTTTGTCACGTGTAATACGTTTACTGTTTTGACTTCTGGTGGGAATTTCTTATGTTCCCCAGTGCTTTGCTTGTGAGGCTCGTCCTCGTCTTCGCTTGGTGTATCCTGCCCCTTATGTTCGGCGTTGAGCTTGCCAGACTACTTGAAGACCGACATTCTCTATGGGTATGATTTGCAGGTTTATCGGGGGTGCTGTGGATGTGACATATTTTATCCAGAATCTTGTTTAGGCTGGATAGTTCATCTCTGTTGCCTTTGGAGGGCAGCTTTTGTTGACCTGGACGAGAGCTTCTAAATCCGGCGTTTACCGCCGTGCTCTTCGGGCTGTCTTCTTTATTCCGGCGCTTGTTTTTGCTGCGTTGTGGTTTCCCGTTTCCGTCCCTGACTTCGGATGTACTTGGGTCGCTGGTGCTGCATCGGGCTAACCAGCTGTCCTCGCCCACGCAAAAGCGGGTCATGAGGCTTGTTAATGCTGCCATTGTTCTCGGCTTTTATTGGCCAAGGTGTCTGGCAAGCTATTCATCTCGAAAGCTGTGCTTAAAAGCTGCTAAGGCTTCGGCGTCCGGGCAGTCGACTATTTGGTTCTTTTTAGTGAGAAACCTGTTCCAAAGCTTTCGGACTGACTCTCCGGGCTGTTGAGTTATATGACTCAAATCGTCTGCATCCGGTGGTCGGACATAGGTCCCTTGAAAATTTGCCCGAAAAGCATCTTCGAGCTCTTCCCAGCTTCCAATGGAGTTTTCGGGAAGGCTTTTAAGCCAGTGCCGAGCTGGCCCTTTGAGCTTGAGGGGTAAGTACTTGATGGCGTGGAGATCGTCTCCTCGAGCCATATGGATATGGAGGTGTAGTCCTCAATCCAGACCCTAGGGTCTGTTGTTCCGTCGTACGCCTCTATGTTTACGGGTTTGAATCCCTCTGGAAATTCATGGTCCAGCACCTCATCAGTGAAACATAGGGGGTGTGCGGCACCCCTGTATTTGGGTGTACTGTGGTGTTGGGATGTTTGTTGTGTTGCATTGCGTGCTGGAGCGCGCTTGCGTGGCACGTAGATGGATTTGGTTGCGCCGTCCTTTTGATGCGAGCCCTCACGTGGATCGTGTACTGGCTTATGTGCGGCGTCGTTTGCCGCTCTATGTTGGCCACGAGGTCGTCTATCCGACCGGATGGACGTTTTGTTTTTTGATTGCGGGGGATCTAAGGCCTCCTCATTGAATTCAGGTAGCAACTTTCGCTTCGGGTAGCTCTTGGTGCAGCGATTACCGCCGTATTTCGCTGCAGTGTTGAGTACTTCACTCCATCTGATTCTGAGTGTGTCTTGTGCATCCCTGAGCCTTTGCTTCTGCTTTTTCAGACTCCTCGCAGTGGTAACAAGCCTTTGATGGGTATTCTGTTACTCCGGGTGCCTGTCCGGTGTGATGTCATCCGGACTGTTATCTTTGACGGAGTCGGGTTGTTTGGTTTGATTCTCCGTGTTGCCGTGGTCGGACGATGGTTCACTGCCGTGTTTGTCGTTCGCTGGCTCACCTTGCTCTATCGCTGGGTCTATATGATTGCTGTTGCTGTCGAGGCGGGATTTGGAGCGGCGCTTACACCGCCACTTTGACTGCTTCTCGAGGGAACAACCCCTCGCTGCGTCCTACCGTTCTTCGTCATTGTTTTCTTTAGGTGCGTCCACCATGTATACATCATAGGATGAAGTGGGCGTCCAGTGCCCTATGGGCAGTGGTTCCTGTTTGTCTCCTGCATCGTCGTCCATGCCGTCGATGTCTTCAGAGTCGAAGTCGAGCATGTCAGTCAAATCATTGACAGTGGCTACTAAGTGGGTGGTGGGTGGGCGGCGAATTTCTTCGTCATCCGCATCCCAATTCTGCCGGACATGGTTTGGCCAGGGCTCCCCTGAAAGAGAGAGAGACCTTAATGAGTTCAGTATGTCGCTGAAGGGCGAGTGCTGAAAGATATCCGCGGAGGTTAACTCCATGATCGGCGCCCAGTTGGATTCGATAGGCACGGACGCAGGCGGTTCAAAGTCCGTGGCCAGGGAAGAATCCGACAGTTTGGCGTCACGGCTCTCGTGAAGGGTAAGGTCGATACTCGGCTCGATCGCCGATAAGAGTGCAGCCTCCGCGGCGGGGTCTATCCACCCGTCACTGGATGGCGCAATTGGCTCCGATTTGAGGGTCGGAGCGGTCGCCGGTGCGATCTCCCGAGCACTGTCGAATGGTAGAGCTAAGTCGTGCTCATCATGACCGTGCGACACACTCGACAAGGGATCGAATCCGTCGAAGACCAAGTCTCCGTGGATGTCGGCTGTGTAGTTCAAGTTTCCAAATCTGACCTGATAGCCAGGGGCGTAGCTCTCGATCTGCTCTAGATGGCCAAGCGAGTTAGCCTGCAGTGCGGAGCCGCCGAATACAAAGATCTATCCGGGGAGAAAAGTCTCACCCTGGACTGCATCGCTATCGATGATCGAAGGAGCCATCAAGCCTAATGATGATGACACAGAGGAACTCTTAATGAAAGCACCAATGTCGGTGTCAAAACCGGCGGATCTCGGGTAGGGGGTCCTGAACTATGTGTCTAAGGCGGATGGTAACAGGAGGCAGGGGACACAATGTTTTACCCAGGTTCGGGCCCTCTTAATGGAGGTAAAACCCTACATCCTGCTTGATTATTCTTGATAATATGAGTAGTACAAGAGTTGATCTACCACGAGATCAGAGAGGCTAAACCCTAGAAGCTAGCATATGGTATGATTGTATGTTGTCCTACGGACTAAAACCCTCCGGTTTATATAGACACCGAAGGGGGCTAGGGTTACACAGAGTCGGTTACAAGGAAGGAGATCTACATATCGGTATTGCCAAGCTTGCCTTCCACACCAAGGAGAGTCCCATCCGGACACGGGACGAAGTCTTCAATCTTGTATCTTCATAGTCCAACAGTCTGTCCAAAGGATATAATCCGGCTGTCCGGATACCCCCTAATCCAGGACTCCCTCAACGACACTTTATGGTTTGAGGACCGAGTATATGTACCCAATAATGCAGAAATCAGGAAGTTAATACTACAGGAAGCTCATGACTCTTCATAATCGATACACCCCGAAAACACCAAGATGTATTTGGATTTAAAGGAGCGTTTCTGGTGGACTGGTATGAAGGAGGATATTGCTGAGTATGTAGCCGTATGTGATGTATGTCAGAGAGTGAAGGCAGAGCATCAGAAGCCAGCAGGATTACTGCAGCCTATGCCGATACCCGAATGGAAGTGGGACAAGCTTGGCATGGATTTCATCACCGGATTACCCAGGACCCGATCGAGACATGATTCTATCTGGGTAGTAGTGGATTGTTTGACCAAAGTGGCTCACTTTATCCCAGCGAAAACCACGTATACGAGTGCGAAGTTGGCCAAGATATATATGACCAGGATCGTATGTTTGCATGGAGTTCCAAGGACCATCGTATCAGATAGAGGGACTCAATTTACTTCGAAGTTTTGGCATCAGCTGCACCAGACTTTGGGAACCAGGCTAGAGTTCAGTACAACCTTTCATCCACAGACAGATGGACAGACCGAGAGAGTCAACCAGATTCTGGAGGACATGTTGAGAGCTCGTGTGCTAGATTATGGATCCAGCTGGGATGATAATTTTCCGTACGCAGAGTTCTCATACAACAACAGTTATCAAGCTAGTCTGAAGATGGCCCCTTTCGAAGCCTTGTATGGAAGGAGGTGCAGAACACCGTTAATGTGGGATGAAGTTGGAGACCGTCAGTTGTTTGTACCGGATTTGATCAAAGAATCCAAAGAGAAGGTTAAGTTAATTCGCGACAGACTAAAGGTAGCCCAGTCGAGGCAGAAGAGTTACGCAGATTCAAAACGCAAGGAGGTAGTCTATGAAATTGGAGATAGAGCATATCTTCGTGTGTCACCTCTCCGAGGAGTTAAACGTTTTGGAGTTAAGGGAAAATTAGCCCCGAGACTTGTCGGACCATACCAAGTTTTGGAACATATGGGAGAAGTTGCCTACAAGTTGGAGTTACCCGAAGGACTGTCATGAGTTCATGATGTGTTTCACATTTCCCAGTTGAAGAAGTGCCATGCAGAGATGGCTGATATTCCTCTGAGAGATACAGTGCCCCTGGAAGCAATTTAGTTGGATAGTGATTTGACCTACGAGGAGAAACCCGTCAGGATTCTTGAGTTTACCAGTCGAGTTACACGCAACAAGGTTATCAAGTTTTGCAAAGTTCAGTGGAGCCACCATACTGAGGATGAAGCCACCTGGGAATGAGAGGATGATCTACGGAAAGACCACCCGCACCTATTCTCTAGCCAACCCAAATCTCCAGGGCGAGATTCATCTTAAGGGGGGTAGGTTTGTAACATCCCAAATTTTCTATGTGGAATGTTATACATAGGTCATCATATGCATATCATATTTTATTTGCATCTTGTTTGCGATCCTAGAAATCCTAGGCAACTCAAGGACCCACGGAGAGAGTTGGGGATTTCACTATTTTCATATTTGAATTTTTCTCAAATTTGAAAAGAGGATCACTTTTGCTTAATATTTTTTCCCTCCGAAATATTTCCAATATAAAAATAAAAGAGAGGAGATAAAAGAACTTCTCCAAAATGAAGGAAATATTGCAGGAAAAATGCTAAAATTGAATAAATATCTTATTTGGGATTTTATTGCTATTTTATTTGAATTAGAAAAATATGCATTTTCAAAATTGCATTTTAGGCCAGAAAAATGTTCATTTTGTACTAAATATTTTATTTAGACGGTGAAAATTGTTTTTGGCTTTTTAGAATATATTTTTATATTTTTTAGGATTTTCTTCGGCGGAATTATTTAAAAAAAAAACTCCTGAACCGAAATGGGTCGAAGCCTAGCCGGCCCGCTCGCGCCACCGCCTCCGCGCCGCCCGCGCCGTACCGCCGGTGGACTCCGCGAGGAGTCCGGCTCGAACTCCGCCACCGCGCCCCCATGCCCAAGCAGCCGCCCCCCGAGGCCTTTATAAGCCGCCCGCCACCTCTCTCCACCTCATTCCGCCCCGCCGCCCGCCACCTGTGCCGCCGCCGCCCCGCACCGCCCGCTGCCGCCACTGCCCGCGCGCACTGCTGCCCGCCGCCGCCACCGCTGCCCCACCTCGCCGGAAGCCGCGGCCTTTTTTTCCGGTTCTCATTGGTTTATTTCGGTAAACCCTAGATCTAGTTTTTTATAGATCGGTTTTTCCTGGTTTTCCACCGATTAGATCGGTTTTTCTCGGTTTAGATCTATTCCGTGAACGTTCGTTTGTTTAATTCTTAAAATGAACGAATTCATTCGTTTATCTCTGTTAGCGGATGTTCGTCCGATAGATTTTTATTTTTCTGTTTTATTTTTGCCAGGGACCTATCCGTGAATACTTTTATCGTAGATTAGCCCCTGATCTTCAAACCCTCGCAACTTTTCAACTGTTCGTCCAAATCCAGTGAAACCAACGCCAAAATCTTCGTCTCGAAACCCTCTTTCCAGTTAATCAACTTTAACATGATTTTGACAGTTTAAAATTTGGTTTCAAGCAGATTTGATTTCGAACTTCTTTTGATCGTAGTTTCAGTTCCGTAGCTCCGATTCAATTGATTCTTTTTGCAAATCGAAGCTCTTTAGTTGAATCGTCAGCAAAGCAAGTAAGAATTTGGTCATAATCCTTTATTACCCAGTTTTATGCATTAGTTACAACCCTCAAACATTGCATGAGTAGGAGAACTTAACATGTGGGCTTGGGAAGTAGATGATGAGGTAGAACCTATTGCCCTTTTATTATCAAACCCTGGGAGTTACTTCTATGTTATGCTTACTGCTATGCCATGCTAGTAGATGTGGTTTGGGTTTGAGTGTATCCATGACAGATGTGAGATTGTTAAATGCTACCTCTTGAGCACTTGCGTTGGTTTTCCCTTGAAGAGGAAAGGGTGGTGCAGCAAAGTAGCGTAATTATGTCTCTTAGTTTTTGAGAACCAAGGTATCAATCCAGTAGGAGGCTACACGCCAGTCCCTCGCACCTACACAAAACAAATAAATCCTCGCAACCAACACGATAAGGGGTTGTCAATCCCTACAGGTCACTTACGAGAGTGAGATCTGATAGATATGATAAGATAATATTTTTGGTATTTTTATGATAAAGATGCAAAGTAAAATAAAAGCAAAGTAAATAACTAAGTATTGGAAGATTAATATGATGAAGATAGACCCGAGGTCCATAGGTTTCACTAGTGGCTTCTCTCAAGAGCATAAGCATTTTATGGTGGGTGAACAAATTGCTGTTGAGCAATTGATAGAATTGAGCATAGTTATGAGAATATCTAGGTATGATCATGTATATAGGCATCACGTCCAAGACAAGTAGACCGACTCCTTCCTGCATCTACTACTATTACTCCACACATCGACCACTATCCAGCATGCATCTAGAGTATTAAGTTCATAAGAACAGAGTAACGCCTTAAGCAAGATGACATGATGTAGAGGGATAAACTCATGCAATATGATGAAAACCCCATCTTGTTATCCTCGATGGCAACAATACAATACGTGCCTTGCTGCCCCTACTGTCACTGGGAAAGGACACCGCAAGATTGAACCCAAAGCTAAGCACTTCTCCCATTGCAAGAAAGATCAATCTAGTAGGCCAAACCAAACTGATAATTCGAAGAGACTTGCAAAGATAACCAATCATACATAAAAGAATTCAGAGAAGATTCAAATATTGTTCATAGATAAACCTGATCATAAACCCACAATTCATCGGTCTCAACAAACACACCTGAAAAAGAAGATTACATCGAATAGATCTCCACAAGAGAGGGGGAGAACTTTGTATTGAGATCCAAAAAGAGAGAAGAAGCCATCTAGCTAATAACTATGGACCTGAATGTCTGAGGTAAATTAGTCACACTTCATCGGAGAGGCTATGGTGTTGATGTAGAAGCCCTTCATGATCGATGCCCCCTCTGGCGGAGCTCCGGAATAGGCCCCAAGATGGGATCTCATGGATACAGAAAGTTACGGCGGTGGAATTAGGGTTTTGACTCCGTATATGATCGTTTGGGGGTATGTAGGTATATATAGGAGGAAGAAGTATGTCGGTGGAGCAAAAGGGGGGCCACGAGGATGGAGGGCACGCCTGGGGGGGGGGGGTAGGCGTGCCCCCTACCTCGTGGCCTCCTAGTTGGTTGCTTGATGTAGGGTCCAAGTCTCCTGGGTCTTGTTCGTTCCAAAAATCACGTTTCCGAAGGTTTTATTCCGTTTGGACTCCGTTTGATATTCCTTTTCTTCAAAACCCTAAAATAGGCAAAAAACAACAATTCTGGGCTGGGCCTCCGGTTAATAGGTTAGTCCCAAAAATAATATAAAAGTGGATAATAAAGCCCAATAATGTCCAAAACAGAAGATAATATATCATGGAGCAATCAAAAATTATAGATACATTGGAGACGTATCAAGCATCCCCAAGATTAATTCCAGCTCGTCTCGAGTAGGTAAATGATAAAAACAGAATTTTTGATGTGGAATGCTACTTGGCATATTTTCAATGTAATTCTTCTTAATTGTGGTATGAATATTCAGTTCCGAAAGATTCAAGACAAAAGTTTAATATTGACGTAAAAATAATAATACTTCAAGCATACTAACTAAGTAATTATGTCTTCTCAAAATAACATGGCCAAAGAAAGTTATCCCTACCAAATCATATAGTCTGGCTATGCTCTATCTTCACCACACAAAGTATTTAAATCATGCACAACCCCGATGACAAGCCAAGCAATTGTTTCATACTTTTGGTGTTCTCAAATTTTTTCAATCTTTACGCAATACATGAGCGTGAGCCATGGACATAGCACTTTAGGTGGAATAGAATGGTGGTTGTGGAGAAGACAAAAAGGGAGAAGATAGTCTCACATCAACTAGGCGTATCGACGGGCTATGGAGATGCCCATCAATAGATATCAATGTGAGTGAGTAGGGACTGCCATGCAATGGATGCACTAGAGCTATAAGTATATGAAAGCTCAAAAAGAAACTAAGTGGGTGTGCATCCAACTTGCTTGCTCATGAAGACCTAGGGCATTTTGAGGAAGCCCATCATTGGAATATGCAAGCCAAGTTCTATAATGAAAAATTCCCACTAGTATATGAAAGTGATAACATAAGAGACTCTCTATCATGAAGATCATGGTGCTACTTTGAAGCACAAGTGTGGTAAAAGGATAGTAGCATTGTCCCTTCTCTCTTTTCCTCTCATTTCTTTATTTGGGCCTTTTCTCTTTTTTTATGGCCTCTTTTTTTTATTTGGGCTTCTTTGGCCTCTCTTTTTTATATTTTATTTTCGTCCAGAGTCTCATCCCGACTTGTGGGGGAATCATAGTCTCCATCATCATTTACTCACTTGGGACAATGCTCTAATAATGAAGATCATCACACTTTTATTTTCTTACAACTAAACAATTACAACTCGATACTTAGAACAAAATATGACTCTATGTGAATGCCTCCGGCGGTGTACCGGGATATGCAATGAATCATGAGTGACATGTATGAAAGAATTATGAACGGTGGCTTTGCCACAAATACAATGTCAACTACATGATCATGCAAAGCAATATGACAATGATGGAGCGTGTCATAGTAAACGGAATGGTGGAAAGTTGCACGGCAATATATCTTGGAATGGCTATGGAAATTCCATGATAGGTAGGTATGGTGGCTATTTTGAGGAAGGTATATGGTGGGTGTATGATACCGGCGAAAGGTGCGCAGTATTAGAGAGGCTAGCAATGGTGGAAGGGGAGAGTGCGTATGATCCATGGACTCAACATTAGTCATAAATAACTCATATACTTATTGCAAAAATCTACAAGTTATCAAAGCAAAGTATTACGCGCATGCTCCTAGGGGGATAGATTGGTAGGAAAAGACCATCGCTCATCTCCGACCGCCACTCATAAGGAAGACAATCAATAAATAAATCATGCTCCGACTTCATCACATAACGGTTCACCATACGTGCATGCTACGGGAATCACAAACTTGAACACAAGTTTTTCTCAAATTCACAACTACTCAACTAGCATGACTCTAATATCACCATCTCCATATCTCAAAACGATTGTCAAGTATCAAACTTCTCATAGTATTGAACACACTCATAAGAGAATTTGTATTAATCTTGAATACCTAGCATATTAGGATTATTTGGGCAAATTACCATGCTATTTAAGACTCTAAAAATAATCTAAGTGAAGCATGAGAGATCAATAGTTTCTATAAAACAAATCCACCACCATGCTCTAAAAGATATAAGTGAAGTGCTAGAGCAAAACTATATAACTCAAAATATATAAGTGAAGCACATAGAGTATTCTAATAATTTCCGAATCATGTGTGTCTCTCTCAAAATGTGTGTACAGAAAAGATGATAATGGTAAACTAAAAAATAAATACTCAAATCAAACAAGACGCTCCAAGCAAAACACATATCATGTGGTGAATAAAAATATAGCTCCAAGTAAATTTACTGATAGAAGTAGACGAAAGAGGGGATGCCTTCCGGGGCATCCCCAAGCTTTGTCTTTTAGGTGTCCTTAGATTATATTGGGGGTGCTATGGGCATCCCCAAGCTTAGGCTCTTTCCACTCATTGTTCCATAATCCATCTAATCTTTACCCAAAACTTGAAAAGTTCACAACACAAAACTTAAAGTAGAAAATCTCGTGAGCTCCGTTAGCGAAAGAAAACAAAAGACCACTTCAAGGTACTGTAATGAACTCATTATTTATTTATATTGGTGTTAAACCTACTGTATTCCAACTTCTCTATGGTTTATAAACTATTTTACTAGCCATAGATTCATCAAAATAAGCAAACAACACACGAAAAACAGAATCTGTTAAAAACAGAATAGTCTGTAGTAATCTGTAGCCAGCGCAAGATATGGAACCCCAAAAATTATAAAATAAATTTCTGGACGTGAGTAATTTATCTATTAATCATCTTAAAATATAATTAACTAAATTGCACTTTCCAAATAAAAATTGCAGCAGTTCTCGTGAGTGCTAAAGTTTCTGTTTTTTACAGCAAGATTAACAAGACTTTCCCCAAGTCTTCCCAACGGTTCTACTTGGCACAAACACTAACTAAACACAAAAAACACAACCAAAACAGAGGCTAGATAAATTATTTATTACTAAACAGGAGCAAAAATCAAGGAATAAAAATAAAATTGGGTTGCCTCCCAACAAGCGCTATCGTTTAACGCCCCTAGCTAGGCATAAAAAGCAAGGATAGATCTAGGTATTGCCATCTTTGGTAGGAAATTCTTCAATGAGGCAACTACCATCCTTAGGAATTTCTTTATTTTTATTGATTATCAAACTTTTAGGCACAAGATCGAAAAATTCATTTGTAACAAATGGTTCCTTAATGATAGCAAAAAGATTGGGATGAATACTTATAGATTTGAGATCCGCAGTTTCCTTACTAGAGGATTCACCCTTATTTTTAGGAACATACATAAGCTTGGAAATTTTAGTGGGAGGACTTGGAGTATTCTTTACGGAAGAAAAAGCGGTTCCCAAGTTGGTAATGATACCCTCAAGTTTATCGATTCTAGTGGAGTCATGATTTATTCTTTCATTAACTATAGGTTCCTTCTCTTTAATATTTTTCAAAGTAACTCTTACTTTAGATCCATATTGGGTAATTTGGTTGTGGAACCTTTTATCCAAATTTTCAATTAACTCTACGGTAGCAACCTTATTCTCAATAATTTCAAGTCTTTGCATTACATGCTCAAAGTTAACGTAGTTCCATTAACCAAAAGAGGTGGTGAGCCAAACAAATCTATCGTAGCATTATAAGAATCAAAAGTATGGCTACCCAAGAAGTTCCCTCCGGTAATGGTATCAAGGATATATCTGTGCCAAGGAGTAGCGCCTACATAAAAATTGCGAAGAAGAACGGAAGTAGATTGCTTCCTGGTAGATCTATTTTGAGCATTGCAAATTCTACACCAAGCGTCTTTTAGATTTTCTCCCTCCCTTTGCTTAAAATTTAGAATTTCATTCTCGGGAGACAATGGAGAAGATAGAGGACTTGTCATAACAACAAGCAAACGGAAAAGAGGCAAATAGAGAAAGAGAGGGAGGATAGAGATAGAGGGGGCGAATAAAACGGCAAGGGTGAAGTGGGGGAGAGGAAAACAAGAGGCAAATGGCAAATAATGTAATGCGGGAGATAAGGGTTTGTGCTGGGTACTTGGTATGTTGACTTTTGCATAGACCTCCCCGGCAACGGCGCCAGAAATCCTTCTTGCTACCTCTTGAGCACTTGCGTTGGTTTTCCCTTGAAGAGGAAAGGGTGGTGCAGCAAAGTAGCATAAGTATTTCCCTCAGTTTTTGAGAACCAAGGTATCAATCCAGTAGGAGGCTATGCGCCAGTCCCTCGCACCTACACAAAACAAATAAATACTCGCAACCAACGCGATAAGGGGTTGTCCATCCCTACACGGTCACTTACGAGAGTGAGATTTGATAGATATGATAAGATAATATTTTTGGTATTTTTATGATAAAGATGCAAAGTAAAATAAAAGCAAAGTAAATAACTAAGTATTGGAAGATTAATATGATGAAGATAGACCCGGGGGCCATAGGTTTCACTAGTGGCTTCTCTCAAGGGCATAAGTATTTTATGGTGGGTGAACAAATTACTGTTGAGCAATTGATAGATTTTGAGCATAGTTATGAGAATATCTAGGTATGATCATGTATATAGGCATCATGTCCGAGACAAGTAGACCGACTCCTGCCTGCATCTACTACTATTACTCCACACATCGACCGCTATCCAACATGCATCTAGAGTATTAAGTTCATAAGAACAGAGTAACACCTTAAGCAAGATGACATGATGTAGAGGGATAAACTCATGCAATATGATGAAAACCCCATCTTGTTATCCTCGATGGCAATAATACAATACATGCCTTGCTGCCCCTACTGTCACTGGGAAAGGACACCGCAAGATTAAACCCAAAGCTAAGCACTTCTCCCATTGCAAGAAAGATCAATCTAGTAGGCCAAACCAAACTGATAATTCGAGGAGACTTGCAAAGATAACCAATCATACATAAAAGAATTTAGAGAAGATTCAAATATTGCTCATACATAAACTTGATCATAAACCCACAATTCATCAATCTCAACAAACACACCGCAAAAAGAAGATTACATCGAATAGATCTCCACAAGAGAGGGGGAGAACTTTGTATTGAGATCCAAAAAGAGAGAAGAAGCTATCTAGCTAATAACTAGGGACCCGAAGGTCTGAGGTAAACTACTCACACTTCATCAGAGAGGCTATGGTGTTGATGTAGAAGCCCTCCGTGATCGATGCCCCCTCCGGCGGAGCTCCGGAACAGGCCCCAAGATGGGATCTCGTGGATACAGAAAGTTACGGCGGTGGAATTAGGGTTTTGGCTCCGTATCTGATCATTTGGGGGTACGTAGGTATATATAGGAGGAAGAAGTACGTCGGTGGAGCAACAGGGAGCCCACGAGGGTGGAGGGCGCGCCTGGGGGGGGGGGGGTAGGTGCGCCCCTAACCTCGTGGCCTCCCTGTTGGTTGCTTGACGTAGGGTCCAAGTCTCCTGGGTCTTGTTCGTTCCAAAAACCACGTTCCCGAAGGTTTTATTCCATTTGGACTCCGTTTGATATTCCTTTTCTTCGAAACCCTAAAATAGGCAAAAAATAACAATTCTGGGCTGGGCCTCCGGTTAATAGGTTAGTCCCAAAAATAATATAAAAGTGGATAATAAAGCCCAATAATGTCCAAAACAGAAGATAATATAGCATGGAGCAATCAAAAATTATTGATACGTTGGAGACGTATCATTAAATTAAGGGTAAACTTAAGGTGGATACTTAAATACACATCTGGGTGGATTGGTTGCGGGCAATTGGAGAATCCAGTGTTGTCCTAGGATATCCCGGAGTACCCGTGTGATCATCCTATGGTTCTCCACCCAGGCTCAAAGGGATCATAAGATTATTCATGCTAGAAACTTCCGTGTGCAGCCACAAGCCATTATGGGCTCTGGCATAGTTGAGTATGTTGCGTGACCTCTTTCGGTGGTAGGCTAGCAGATGTAGGGGAAAGTAGGTGTAACTGTCTACCCAGAGTAAAGAGTTAATGCTTCTGAAAGACTGTGCCTCGGCCATCCGTTTCTCAAACACCATGTAGTGCGAGAAAACCAACGGAGGAGATCGAGTCTTGTGGGGAAAAGTGCGCAAACCTCTGCAGAGTGTACAAACTAATCATGGTTAGCTGTGTCCCCGGTTATGGACATCTTGAGTATCTGGTTCTTGGATTATCATGTTGATCTCATCACTCTAAATTAATTTGTTTTTATTAATGTTGCTTAATTGGGATTGAGTTGGAGGAACCTTCTCAATGTTCATCAACTACCATGATAGTTAAACAAAATATATTCCTTTGTTATAGGAAAAAATTGGTTTTCGCAAAAACTTATTAACCGTAGAGCCTCCACCTGCCAAATATGCATATATTTATAGCTTTTACCTGTTCATTTCTCTACAGTGTTATATTGCCAGCATATTCCATGTGCTGACCCATTTTTTGGGCTGCTACATATTATGTTGCAAAATTTTCAGACGAAGAGTAAGGTGGAGTAGGTCATTGTTGTACACTCGGCTATGCCGTTGGAGTTGATGGACTCACTTCCAAGCCTTCCGTTGTTATCGTATTTAGATGGCCTTAAGCCGTATTATTTGTAATAAGTACTCTTTTATGAGTTATTTGATGTAATAAGTGTGTGATTGCAACTCTGTTATAAATCCTTCGAAGTACTGTGTGTGTGAGCATTACAGATCCAGGGATGACACTTATACACGGAGATTTGACCGGTTGAGGTCGGATCGCTACAGATGAAAGAAGTGGTAAGAAATGGAATACTAAAGCTTCTGGAGACAGGTATAATCTATCCTGTTGCTGATAGTAGGTGGGTCAGTCCCGTTCATTGTGTCCCTAAGAAGGGAGGTATTACTGTTGTTCCTAATGATAAAAATGAATTGATTCCACAAAGAATTGTTACAGGTTATAGAATGGTAATTGATTTTAGAAAATTAAACAAAGCTACTAGAAAATATCGTTACCTCTACTTTTACTGATCAAATGCTAGAAAGACTATCCAAACATACACATTTTTGCTTTCTAGATGGTTATTCTAGTTTCTCTCAATTACCTGTGTCAAATGAGGACCAAGAAAAGACCACTTTTACTTGCCCTTTTGGTACTTTTGCTTATAGACGTATGTCTTTTGGTTTATGCAATGCACCTCTACCTTTCAAAGATGTATGACTGCTATATTCTCTGACTTTTATGAAAAGATTGTTGAGGTTTTCATGGATGATTTCTCCATTTACGGAACTTCTTTTGATGATTGTTTAAGCAACCTTGATCGAGTTTTGCAGAGATGTGAAGAAACTAATCTTGTCTTGAATTGGGAGAAGTGCCACTTTATGGTTAATGAAGGTATTGTCTTGGGGCATAAAATTTCTGAAAGAGGTATTGAAGTTGATAAAGCTAAAGTAGATGCTATTGAAAAGATGCCGTGTCCTAAAGATATCAAAGGTATAAGAAGTTTCCTTGGTCATGCTGGTTTCTATAGGAGTTTTATTAAAGACTTCTCTAAAATTTCTAGGCCTCTTACTAATCTCTAGCAAAAAGATGTTCCTTTTGTTTTTAAGATGATGTTGTAGAAGCATTTGAAATACTTAAGAAAGCATTGATTTCAGGTCCTATTGCTCAGCCACTTGATTGCAATTTACCCTTTCAAATTATGTGTGATGCTAGTGATTATGCCGTTGGTGCTGTTCTAGGACAAAGAGTTGATAAGAAATTAAATGTTATTCACTATGGTAGTAAAGCTCTAGATAGTGCCCAGAGAAATTATTCTACTACTAGAAATGAATTTTTAGCAGTTCTTTTTGCTTGTGATAAGTTCTGATCTTATATTGTTGATTCCAAAGTAACTATCCACACTGATCATGCTGCTATTGAATATCTCATGGAAAAGAAAGATGCTAAACCTAGACTTATTAGATGGGTTCTCTTGCTACAAGAATTTGATTTGCATATTATTGATAGAAAGGGAGCTGAGAACCCCGTTGCAGACAACTTGTCTAGGTTAGAAAATGTTCTTAATGACCCACTGCCTATTGATGATAGCTTTCCTGATGAGTAATTAGCTATCATAAATGCTTCTCATAATACTCCATGGTATGCTGATTATGCTAATTACATTGTTGCTAAATTTATACCACCTAGTTTCACATACCAGCAAAAGAAAAAGGTTTTCTATGATTTAAGACATTACTTTTGGGATGACCCACACCTTTATAAAGAAGGAGTAGATGGTGTTATTAGACGTTGTGTACCTGAGCATGAACAGGAACAGATCCTACGCAAGTGCCACTCCAAGGCCTATGGAGGACCATGCTGGAGATAGAACTGCACACAAGGTATTACAATCTGGTTTTTATTGGCCTACTCTCTTCAAGGATGCTCGTAAATTTGTCTTGTATTGTGATGAATGTCAAAGAATTGGTAATATTAGTAGACGTCAGGAAATGCCTATGAATTATTCACTTGTTATTGAACCATTTGATGTTTGGGGGCTTTGATTATATGGGGCCTTTTTCTTCCTCTAATGGGTATACACATATTTTAGTTGTCGTTGATTACGTTACTTAGTGTGTAGAAGCTATTCCAACTAGTAGTGTTGATCATAAAACTTATATTAAGATGCTTAAAGAAGTTATTTTTCCGAGGTTTGGAGTCCCTAGATATTTGATGACTAATGGTGGTTCACATTTTATTCATGGTGCTTCCCATAAATTGCTTGCTAAGTATGATGTTAGTCATAGAATTGCATCTCCATGTCGTCCTCAGTCTAGTGGTCAAGTAGAATTGAGCAATAGAGAAATTAAATTGATTTTGCAAAAGACTGTTAATAGATCTAGAAAGAACTGGTCTAAGAAACTTGATGATGTATTATGGTCTTATAGAACTGCTTATAAGAACCCCTATGGGTATGTCTCTTTATAAAATAGTTTATGGAAAAGCATCTCACTTACCTCGCGAACTAGAACATAAAGCTTATTAGGCAATCAAAGAGCTCAATTATGATTTCAAACTTGCCGGTGAGAAGAGGTTATTTGACATTAGCTCGCTTGATGAATGGAGAACCCAAGCCTATGAGAATGTCAAGTTGTTTAAAGAAAAGTTTAAAAGATGGCATGACAAGAGGATACAAAAGTGTGAGTTTAATGTAGGTCATCATGTTTTGCTATACAACTCTCGTTTCAGATTTTTTGCAGGAAAGCTTCTTTCTAAATAGGAAGATCATTACATTATTGAGGAGGTCTATCGTTTTGGTGCCATCAAGGAACGACGCAAGGTCGCAGGCAAGGTGGACCAGAAGCTGAAGGAACAAGTGCTTGGAGCTGCTCGAGTGGCATGGCAAGCAATTCAAAGTGCTCTTGAGGCATCAAGAGACGCTCCTGATGACGAGGGAGGACGTCATGGATCGGGAGGCATGCCTGGCAGACCCCAAGGCATCTATGGATGCCAGAGAGCGAGAGATCTCTTTCCGGGAGGAGAAGCTCGCAGCCGCCTCTGGGCCAAGGACGAAAGCTTGGAGGCTCTGGTGCGGCAACGCACCAAGGAATTGGAGGATAAGCATGGAGCTTCCCTGGACACCCTTACTACTGACCACGCCGCTGAGTTGAAGAAGCTTATTGAAAATCTGGACACCGCATCTGCCGCCAAGACTGACCTCGACCGTTAGGTGACCAAGCTGAATGAGGACCTTACCAGGAGTGTCAAAGAGATGGAGAAGCTCAAGGAAGAAGCACGGCAGGCGGAGACCCTCTTGGCCGATGTGCAGTCGCAGCTCTCCTCCAAGACCCAGAGCCTGGATGCAGCCAATGGCACCATCACAGACCTGAAGGCCAAGATCAACACCTTGGAGAGGGCGGCAGAGTCCATCGAGTCCCGCCAGCAGCTGATGTCCAAAGATCTGGACACCGCCAAATGTCTTCGGAAGGATGGAGAGGACAAGCTGAAGAACCAGGTCGACATGAGCAACCTCTGGATCAAGAGCCTGATTGATATTGCAGAACGCCTTGGCGCCCAACCTGCGGCGATGGGCATGGATAGTCCAGTCTTCTCAGCCAGTAAGCAGGAGGTTCCGAGCATCAAGCTGGGGATTTTCTTCAATGAGCTGATCGAGAAACTGAAGGTGCATGAAGAGGGAAGGGTCGAGCGCTTCACGACCGAGTCCTGGAAGCTCGCTCGCAACGCCCTCTTCATGGTCTTGAGCAATATCACCTGCCGCCACCGAGAGCTCGATCTCG
The DNA here is from genome assembly GCF_018294505.1 of Triticum aestivum. Classification (NCBI taxonomy): domain Eukaryota; kingdom Viridiplantae; phylum Streptophyta; class Magnoliopsida; order Poales; family Poaceae; genus Triticum; species Triticum aestivum. The sequence continues at coordinate 250,577,284 of NC_057812.1, forward strand.
ACGACGGGTTCAAGAAGTCGCCAGCGGGTGCTAACGTCACAGACGTCGAGAAGAAAGCTGCTCCCTGCACCGATAGGGTTCTTCACGTTTAAGCTGTTCCTTCTGGCCATAGGACCAAGTACCGGGCCACTGTCGTTTCCACTGGGCCCTATAATGGAACGTGATAAATATTTCGTGTTTCGTTATTCTATCTCTAGTGTTCGTGCGGAACATATACTCTTAGTTGGATCTTGAAATGTGCATTTATCCCTTTGAACCCTATATGCTTGCATTTTATGATCAATTCCCGTGTATGCTCTGGATGCTTGCCGACATCATACTGCCGCGATTGTCGTAAGGGTCCGGCCTTTAACAGTCATCTTGGTGTGGATGCGTCTTGGTAGGTTTTTCCTAGGTAGCTCTTGATGCAGCCACTCGACCTGCGAGCATGGCTCTGGACAGGACGATGGTGTGATCAAGGAAACTAGCCAAGGTTCCATCGCATGAGGGGTTTCACTATACGAACACTCACTCAGGTTTAAGGGATAAACGACTGCAAAGACTAAAAAATATCAATAAGAGAAAATAACACAAACTTAGCTTTTGTTTCGAGCCCCCTTTTTCTTCTACCGGGCCTCGCTCCCAGGCGCGCCCACGACACTTGGAGGAGCAGAAGCTAATCATGTGATCTCTTCATTCCCGGCAGGGACCGACATGTATTCCTTGCGGCTAGCGGGCATCGGTGCGCAGCACTGGGCTTCTCTGGTCCTCTTCCCCTTTCTCCCCTTTTCCTTTTAAGTCAGTCCAGAAGTTGCCATTGCGTGGACCGTGCCAACGCAGGCAGCCTTGCCGAAATATGCTTACTGGGGTATCTATTGACGGACTCATACCAGCGCTTCACCCAAGATTACCCCTAATAGGGGAAATGCTGGACCGAGCGTTGCGCAGTAGTCGTCGACATTAATGACGCTGAGCCTGAAGCAATTCGACTGCTGTCGAAGGAAAAGGACGGGGAGGAGGGACCCCATGTTCGCACGCCTTGCGCCCCTTCTCCGAACGACGCCCGAATGGTGGGTATGCCGTACGGGCCGCCGCGACGGGCGTATCGCCATCAACAGCAACCTTCTCCATAGTTGTCGCAACAGCGAGGCTTGAAGAGTGATAAAATAGCTCAGGGGTGGCCTCCTGCTTCGCTTCTGTGTCTTCACGGGCGCCACGGTCGATGGCATCGTTGAAGACGAAGATGGTGATGAATATGATGCGCTGTGCATGCTTTCAGGTTCGCGCAAGCGAGCCCCCTACTTATGGGACCAGGAGGCCCCTTGCTGGTTCGGCAGGGGGACGTCGCGTTGCACGACCAGTGCACGACAACACGATAGAGAACACACAAGCAATTTACCCAGGTTCGGGCCGCTGTGAGGCATAAAACCCTACTCCTACTTTGGTGGATTGATGGTAGAATGGAGGTGGTGAAGCATAGTACACTTGCCCGGCAGGGGTTGCCTAAGGGAAGTAGCGACTATGCGCGTATGGGGTGAGGGTTCATCAACTTTGCAACCCTTTCTACGGTTGCCACGAGCCTCCTTTTACAGATTAAGGGGTCACCACAATGGCAAAGTAGTCATTATGCATTGATATGATAGCAAAAAATGCTATAATACATAAGTCTATGGGCTGACAGGGTGCATAAAATGCACCGCTTAGTGTCACACCACTGGTTGCCCAGCAAGGCTTGCCGGGCTATTTCGCCAGCTCCGCGCCTATTCTCTTGACACGTCGCAGTACGGGTGTCATGTGTGGGTTCCTTCTGTAGGAAATGGCTGCCATGTGGCGAATGGATGCCACTTAATCATCTTGTAGCTTGACACCGCACTGATGGACAATGTGGGTCATGCTTGAGGGTTGGTGAGGCGGTTATTGCCTGCGCGAGCCCCGGCAGGGCCCTGCCGGGGTGTCTTGGTTGTCTACTTCCAGGGGTGGCCTAGCCCCTTGCCGGGCCCACCTGTCCGGCAAGGGAGGCCCTTCTCTTGGCGATATCTTGCTTTTCTGGCTTGGCCTTAGTCTCTCTGAGCTGCGTGCTGGTTCTTCGAATCTCTTGGTTTCTTGTACTCTAGTCTGGTCTTGGCTTGTCCATGCACTAGTCAGGGGAAAATGCATACCCCTGTATATTTTCCCCGACACACAGCCACAAATTTCTGTTCCCACGAGATCCCATCTGGAGGCCTTCTCCGGTACTCTACCGGAGGGGGAATCGATCACGGAGGGGCTCTACATCAACCTTGTTACCCTTCCGATGATGTGTGAGTAGTTTACCACAGACCTACAGGTCCATAGCTTATTGCTAGATGGCTTCTTCTCTTTCTTTGACCTTCAGTACAATGTACTCCTCGATGTTCTTGGAGATCTATTCAATGTAATGACTTTTTGCGGTGTGTTTGTTGGGATCCGATGAATTGTGAGTTTATGATCAGATTATCCATGAATATTATTTGAGTTTTCTTTGAACTCTTTTATGCATGATTTTTATAGCTTTGTATTTCTCTCCAATCTATTTATTTGATTTTGCAAACTAGATTGATTGTTCTTGCAATGGGAGAGATGCTCTGTGATGGGTTCGATCTTGTGATGCTCAATCCTAGTGACAGAAGGGTACATGACACGTATTTGTATCGTTGGCATAAATGACAAAAAGATGGGGTTTATTCATGCGTGAGTTTACTTTGTCCACATCATGTCATCTTGCTTAAGGCGTTACTCTGTCCTTTATGAACTTAATACTCTAGATGCATGCAAGATAGCGGTCGATGTGTGGAGTAATAGTAGTAGATGCAATATCGTTTCTGTATACATGATCATTTACTTGGATATCATCATGATTATTTTCTTTTCTACCAATTTCCCAATAGTAATTTGTTTACCCACCGTATGCTATTTTCAAGAGAGAAGCCTCTAGTGAAAACTATGGCCTCCGGGTCTACTTTTTATCATATATTAAAACCAAAAATACCTTGCTGTAATTTTTCTTTCTTTCTTTATTTTATTTTGTGTTTTAATTATCTATCTATCACCATACAATTTAATCTTGCAAGTAACCGTCAAGTGATTGACAACCCTTGTTCGCGTTGGGTGCAAGGATTTGTTATTTTGTGTGTAGGTACTAGTAACGAGGTGTTGCGTGGTTCTCCTACTGGGTTGATAACCTTGGTTCTTAATTGAGGGAAATACTTATCTCTACTGTACTGCATCATCCTCACCTCTTCGAGGAAATCCCAACATAGCTCACAAGTAGCAATAGCCTGCTCGGAGCTCGAGTTTGGAAAACTAGCGAACTCCTTTTAGTTCGCCCAAAAGCTCATCTGTCACTGGGACTGGATATTTACTAGATATAGACATGGAATTCAGATGACAGTAGTCGATGCAAAGATGCCTTGTGCCATATTTCTTCTTGACTAGAAGTCACTACAAAAAAAGACACATCTATGACATTTTGGGCCGAACGAAATTTTTTCCTGTCATGCTTATGACACTTCTATGATGATAATTGTGACAAAACCCGGTATCATCATAGATGTGGTGGTCTCCTACTTCTATGACAAAAAATCATGAAAGAAAATGGGCTTTTCGTCCTTGGCGGCCGGAGACGCGGCTGCATGACATTCTTTGAGCCGTCCATGACGGAAAAACCCGTGGTAGAAGCGAGGGTGAGGAAAATATCAGGGAGTTCCTGGTTACGGTGGGTGGTCGGGGGCCGAGCGATGCACAATTCTCTCGTACACGTACGCACGTGGGTGCGAGGCATTGGGCTCTAACTGAACCTGAGCGAGGCATTCACCTACTGAACCCAAGCGATTGCACTGCAGGCTACACATTACTAAACCCAAGCGATCGATCTGGCTGTTAACTGAACCCGGTTGAGCGATTCCTTCGCTTCTACTGCTGACTGAAACCGATCGAACCCTGCTGCCTCCTTCCCTTGATGAACAAGGCGTGTTGTTGGGGGGGGGGTGGATGAACAGTTCTCGGTGGGGGGTTGGATGAACAGGACCCCGTGGTAGTAGAGGCCGTTGCCACTGGATGAACAGGACCCCGATCGAGCCGGTTGGGGGTGGATGAACAGGACCCCGTGGAGGGCTGGATGAACAGGACCTCGTGGAGGGCTGGTTGAACAGTAGCCGGTGGAGGGCTAGATGAACAGTAGCCCATGGAGGGGTGCTTGAACAGAACCCCGTGGAGAGGGCTGGTTGAACAGTAGCCGGTGGAGGAGCAGTGGAACAATTTTTGGGCACGATTTTATCATGAAACAAATAGCATTGGAGCTTTAAATGGCCATATTCATTGCAAAGTTCACAAGGATGGCGATAAATATTGAATCTTTCAGCACAATCATCTAGCCTTTCTTGCAACCATTTAGTTTCGAAATACTTATGCCTCTTGCAAAATCTATCTTCCCTATATGGTGTGTACTTGCAAGCTCTATGTATTCCAAAAAAGTTGAGATGCTTATAAGAGACATTTTCATCATGACTAGTGCAATCATCATTAGTACTATGGATATTCAAAGAATTCATACTAACAACATTGCAATCATGCTCATCATTCAAAGATTTAGTGCCAAACATTCTAATGCATTCTTCCTCTAGCAATTGAGCATAATTATCGGAATCCTTATTTTCATGAAAGACATTAAAAAAATGAAGCATATGAGGTAACCTTAATTCCATTTTTTTGTAATTTTATTTTTATAGAATAAACTAGTGATAAAACAAGAAACTAAAAGATTCGATTGCAAGATCTAAAGATATACCTTCAAGCGCTAACCTCCCCAGCAACGGCGCCAGAAAAGAGCTTGATGTCTACTACACAACCTTCTTCTTGTAGACGTTGTTGGGCCTCCAAGTGCAGAGGTTTGTAGGACAGTAGCAAATTTTCCTCAAGTGGATGACCTAAGGTTTATCAATCCATGGGAGGCATAGGATAAGGATGGTCTCTCGCAAACAACCCTGCAACCAAATAGCAAAGAGTCTCTTGTGTCCCCAACACACCCAATACAATGCTAAATTGTATAGGTGCACTAGTTCGGCGACGAGATGGTGATACAAGTGCAATATGGATGGTAGATATAGGTTTTTGTATTCTGAAAATATAAAAACAGCAAGGTAGCAAGTGGTAAAAGTGAGCACAAATGGTATTGCAATGTGTTGAAACAAAGCCTAGGGTTCATACTTTCACTGGTGCAAGTTCTCTCAACAATAATAACATAATTAGATCATATAACTATCCCTCAACATGCAACAAAGAGTTACTCCAAAATCACTAATAGCGGAGAACAAACGAAGAGATTATTGTAGGGTACGAAACCACCTCAAAGTTATTCTTTCCGATCAATCTATTGGGCTATTCCTATAAGTGTCACAAACAGCCCTAGAGTTCGTAGTAAAATAACACCTTAAGACACAAATCAACCAAAACCCTAATGTCACCTAGATACTCCAATGTCACCTCAAGTATCCGCGGGTATGATTATACGATATGCATCATAGAATCTCATATTCATCTATTCAAACCAACACAAAGTACTTCAACGAGTGCCCCAAAGTTTCTACCAGATAGTCAAGACGAAAACGTGTGCCAACCCCTATGCATAAGTTCACGAGGTCACGGAACTCACAGGTTGATCACCAAAACATACATCAAGTGGATCACGTGATATCCCATTATCACCACAGATAAGCACATGCAAGACATACATCAAGTGTTCTCAAATCCTTAAAGACTCAATCTGATAAAATAACTTCAAAGGGAAAACTCAATTCATTACAAGAGAGTAGAGGGGGAGAAACATCATAAGATCCAACTATAATAGCAAAGCTCGCGATACATCAAGATCGTACCACCTCAAGAACACGAGAGAGAGAGAGATCAAACACATAGCTACTGGTACATACCCTTAGCCCCAAGGGTGAACTACTCCCTCCTCGTCATGGAGAGCGCCGAGATGATGAAGATGGCCACCGGAGAGGGATTCCCCCCTTTGGCAGGGTGCCGGAACGGGTCTAGATAGGTTTTCGGTGGCTACGGAGGCTTGCTGTGGCGGAACTCCTGATCTATTGTGTTCCCTGATGTTTTTAGGGTATATGGACATATATAGGTGAAAGAAGTCAGTCAGGGGAGCCACGAGGGGCCCACAAGAGTGGGGGGCACGCCCAGGGGGTAGGGCGCGCCTCCCTGCCTTGTGGCATCCTCGAAGCTTCCCTGGCGTCTACTCCAAGTCTCGTGGATTGCTTCCATTCCAAAAATAACTCTCCCGAAGGTTTCATTCCGTTTGGACTCTGTTTGATATTCCTTTTTCTTTGAAACACTGAAATAGGCAAGAAAACAACAATTTGGGCTGAGCCTCCATTTAATAGGCTAGTCCCAAAAATAATATAGAAGTGTTTAGTAAAGCCCATAAACATCCAAAACAGATAATATAATAGCATGAATACTTCATAAATTATGGATACATTGGAGACGTATCACAACACAGTTTCTCTGTTCCGACCCAGCCATGTACACGAGCCTTGGCCATACGTATGCGCGAGTAGGCGTTTGAGACCCCACCCGTATGTATGTACGTGGCCGTATTTTTGGCGTGTGGCTGTATGTACGTGTACATGGTTTAGACGGGACAGCCTGAACTGCTTCGTGGGGGGCTGTACTATGACATGTGCTGCTACTTACTCGGCCATGGTTCATCGTTGCAGAGCGACCGATCGACCAGTATGTACGTACACATTCGCGACCAGACAGACAACGCTACGTACGCTTCGACCGGGTGGGTCCCAGCTGTCAGGGAGGATATGGACACACTTCCTTGAGTGCGAAGATATAGCTGCTGGGTCCCAGCTATTAGGGGGGAATCTTGTTTTTTTTGCCCGTAATAAGGACACACTTCCTTGTGTGCGAAGATGTTGCTGGTTGGTCCCAGCAGTCAGGGGGAGAAAACATTATTTTTCAGGGTAAAAAGGATGCAGTTGCATGCATGCGTCCATGGGCGTGGTGCGTCCCCACTGTCAGCCTCTCATGTACAATCATCTTCCGATGACTCTCGATTGTTGACCACGTTGCCCACACCGTGCAGAGCGCACCAAGGCTGGTGGACGATGGCAAGGCCCCAGACTGGAACGACCCGGAGATGGGGAAGATGCGATAGTGGAGTCGCAGATGGAGAGGAGTGGGAAACTTGACTGGTTCGGGTGCACGGCAGCACTACCGCCCATGGGAGACAGGAGCAAGAACAGAGGTTGAAGAAGGAACACGGCTGTTGGATTAACATCCAATGGTCTAGCTGCTAGAATCATTTGTTGATTAAGTTGACAAAGCCCTGCATACACGTCTGCTTAGTAGGCCCATAAGTCAGCCACCAAATATGCCGGGTCCCAGCTATCATCGGGAGGATAGTTTTTTCGCATAACAAGGAGGCACTTTCTTTCGTGCGAAGATACAACCGGTGGGTACTAGCTGTCAGGGGGAGGAAACATTTTTTTCAGCTTAATAAGGAGGAACTTTCCTTGCGTGCGACCATGGACCTCGTGGGTCCCAGCCGTCAGGCTCCATGTACAGTCCTCTTCCGATGACTCTCGTTTGTTGACCACGCCCCGCCGAGCGCAACGAGGCGGTGGACGATGGCGAGGCCCCAGACTGGAACGACCTGGAGATGGGGAAGACTCGGCAGTGGAGTTGCGGACGGAGAGGAGTGGGAAACTTGACTGGTTCAGGTGCGGGGTGGGCTTACACTTGGCAGAGAATAACAGGAGGTGCGGAGTGGAGGGATAGCCTGGCCGTTGGGTGGGTAGCGTTTCGCTGTGAGGCACGCAAAACAGCGCCGCTGGACGCCGGAGGCTAGAGTAGGCGGTCCCGGCAGCGCTGGGGGAAGAAGATGAGAGATTGAAGAAGAATGCTAGCTGTTGGATGTAAATCCAACGCCTTGCTTAGGCTTCGACCTTTGTATTTTTATTTTTTGTGAAAGTGCTTAGGCTTTGACCTACTGGCCCACATGTCGGCCAGTCCATTTGTTTTTTGGTCCATTTGGTGGCCTGGGTGAAACAATGATGTGGCATCTATGCAACCCATTTATATATTATGGTAGAATTTAAATCCCATTTGCATTTTTCTCGAAATCTGTGGACTTGCTGGGCTAGGTGAAAATATCATGTTGGGCTGGACAGAGAAATGTTATAAAAACAGAAACACATGATTGCACGTCTATTACTGGATTGGTCAGTAAAATCTTTGCAAGCTTATGTACGCAATCATTAGGAGTTAACTTGCCAAGTTATATATAAAAAATTATTATTATTTTGTAAGAACTTTCAATTTACGAAATAAAATATCATTTTAATTTGATGAGTTAATAGGACATGGGGTATTATTATTTGTTTAGGCTAGACATGGGACAAATGAGTTGGTTCTAGGGAAAAGTACTTAGAGAAAACTCAGTTTACATCAAAAAAGAAAGTGGGAGAAAATTTAGATATAGGATTAATGAAAACGAAAAATAAAGGAAGTGGGAAGGTCTATAAAATGGTTGGACGAACGACAGGTTTAATGGAACCTTATGTTGTTTCTATTACATATATGTGTGTGTGTAATAAAATAATATATAAATATATATGTATACACACTATTATAGAAGGGAAAACATAGGTTCAGTTTTGCATTATTATAGAAAAATAGAGCTGAGTTGTGCGTCGTTGGGAGGCCGATGTTATAGACAAGCTAGGTTGGGAGGCCGAGAGGCCGTTGATACCTGCTGGGTCCAAAAAACGTTGAAACATGTCGCGGGCTGCCCATGTTACACAACAAAACCTAGGCCCTGGACCTGGTGGGCCCGGGACTGTCAGCCTCTCGACGAACAGTTGTCTCCCGATTTCTCTTGTTTTGTTGACCATGTTGGGAACGACAGACGGGGGTGCCGCGACAAGAGCACCAAGGCGGAGGACTACGTCGAGACCTCGGACCGAGTGAACCGGAGCGGGGGAAGATGCAGGCGGAGGGGAGTACGAGGGTTGACTTGTTTGGGTGCAGGGTGGGCCAGTGGAGCTGTCGTCGCCGGACAATGTGTGGGGTAGAGGGATGGCCTGGCCGACGCCATAGGCTATGGTGGCCAGCCGCTGTATAGGAAGAGGACGAAAGATTGAACAAAATAAAGAAATACAAATGGATAGGTGGTTGGTCCTATATGTCTGTGTACGAGACCTGCTGGGTCCACCTGAGAAGGGGAATATATTGGCAGGAAGGAGATTAAAAGCACGGCAGCCGAGTGAACTAGTTACATACATAAGCAAATAGCCACTAAAAAGCATACAGGTTAATGGGTTCTTAGAAGAAATATTTCGAAAAAATAGATAATTACGACACATAGGCTAATGCATGAAACACTCAGATGATAAAGGTGCTTAAACAGATAAAGTACAACATCTAGACCTTCCTGGCACGCTTGATCATGATGCTGCGGCTGTCTGTGTACTCGTTGGTTATGGGAAGCAGACACACCCTCATGTCCAAGATCCGCTTGTACATCTCGTAGCATGTGTATGCGTCCTTGGCCATGTAGGTTATGTAGTCTAGATTCAGAGGTACCTCCCACGTGTTCAGGTCCTTGGTATCGTTGTCTTCTTTCATGTTGGCGTAGCAGGGGTCGATGATGGTCTCAGCGAGGTCAACCACGAAGACCTTCTCTTGCCCGTTGTCGAAGATCTTGTATTGCTTCTAGATGTCGACAAGCTTGTTGCACTAGATGGCCGAATCGTCGCGTTCTTCCTTCTCTCTATCGTAGCGAAGGTGCAGTCGGCGCTGCTGCTGAAACGGGCAAATGCTCCAGAACCTCTGATGGCCCTACAGTAGTGGTAGACGAGAACCTCGTCCCGCATGCATACCTAGACGACGGCGATCCTTTGGTCCCTTCCAGGAGACGAATGGATGGGCACAAGGTCTAGTCCTTTGACCTTGTGCTTTCTCGTCCTGTAGGTACTGCTTGAACTCGGCGAGGCAGAGCTTCATCGAGTCCGGATCATTGGTGTACATCACATTCAACTTGGTGCGGCCATGGGACTTGACGGCGAACTCAAAGGTGAACTCCTTGCTGAAGTCCATATCGAGCAGGCTCACCCCTATGATCGCCATTGGAGTCTCTTCAAGTGAACAAGTGGATAGGCGGTGGCAGTAGTTCATTTTTCAGCTCTTGGGTAACTGGATTCAACAGTAAACTGAGTGTGTACAGGTGACAACAGTTACTACCCCTCCCTCGCCCGCTGCACGCCCAGCAGAACATGCACCCTCAGCACATTCAAACGCCTCCATTAAGAAACCTATTTTGCCCACACGTCGGTTCATGAGCGGGTCTGTATTGGTACTGTAATAACAAGTGTTAGTGGTCACTTTACTTAAATTTAATTAGATTCAATAAAAATTTATTCTCAAAACAAGCAATGCATTGGCTCGTTCTATCAGTGCCACAGGATCAACATGCACAACAATTATAATTATTATTCTCAGCACACACACAATCAACACATTTTTGCACTTTCACATAGATAATACTACCAAGTTTGAACTGTTTGCTATGGTTGTTGTCCTCTGCATCATCATTCCATGTTTCCCAGCTTGCAAGATTCAGAACCAACAAATAAGATTCAAATAATAAGTACAACAAAGATGCCTACACATCTCATTGATTCCTAGCTTGCAAGATTCAGAACCAACAAATAAGATTCAAATAATAAGTACAACAAAGATGCCTACACATCTCATTCGATCCCAGATTGCAAGATTCAGAACCAACAAATGAGATTCAAATAACAAGTACAACAAAGATGCCTACACATCTCATTGATTTCCTGCTTGCAAGATTCAGAACCAACCCATTAAAGCCTTTTGGTAAAGTGAATATTGGGATTAAATCCATCTTGGCTAGCCGTGTCATACAACCCAAGAACTTGGCGAATGCTCTTGACCATCACAACATCTGTAGTTGAGTATTCCTGTTTGCACAACATAGATAAGAAAGAGCATGATTACTATAATTATGGCCACTACAAAAAAAGACACATCCGTGACATTTTGGGCCTAATGAATTTTTTCTGTCATACTTATGACACTTCTATGACGATAATTGTGACAAAACCCGGTATCATCATAGATGTGGTGGGCTCCTACTTCTATGACAAAAATCATGACAGAAAATGGGCTTTTCGTCCTGGGCGGGCCGTAGACATAGCTGCATGACATTCTTTGGGCCGTCTATGACGGAAAAAACCGTGGTAGAAGCGAGGGCGAGGAAAATATCGGGGTGTTCCCGGTTACGGTGGGTGGTCGGGGCCGAGCGATGCGCGTTTCTCTCGTACACGCACACGCGTGGGTGTGAGGCATTGGGCTCTAACTAAACCCGAGTGAGGCGTTGGGCTCTAACTGAACCCGAGCGATTGCACTGCAGGCTACGCGTGTTACTGAACCCGAGCGATTGATCGATGGCTGTTAACTGAACCCGATCGAGCGATTCCTTCGCTACTGCTGCTAACTGAAGCCGATCGATGATGCCTCTAGATGAACAGTGAGTGTTGTTGGGGGGGGGGGTGGATGAACAGTTCCCGGTGGGGGTGGATGAACAGGACCCCATGGTGTTGCCTCTGGATGAACAGGACCCCGATCGATCGAGCCGGTTGGGGCTGGATGAACAAGACCCCGTGGAGGGCAGGATGAACATGACCACCTCGTGGAGGGCGGGATGAACAGTAGACGGTGGAGGGCTAGATGAAAAGTAGCCCGTGTAGGGGTGGTTGAACAGGATCCCGTGGAGAGGGCTGGTTGAACAGTAGCTGGTGGAGTAGCGCGCGGTGGAGGCTGGATGAACAGGAGCCCGTGGATGAACAGTCGCAGGTGGAGGTTGGAGGAGGTCGACGGTGGATGAATAGTAGCCCATGGAGGCTGGAGGGGGTCGACGGTAAAGATGAATAGTAACCTGTGGAGTCTGATACGTCTCCGTTGTATGTATAATTTTTGATTGTTCCATTTCAATATTATTCAACTTTTATATACTTTTGGCAACTTTTTATACTATTTTTGGGGACTAACATATAGATCCAGTGCCCAGGCCAGTTCATGTTTGTTGCCTATTATATGTTTCGCAGAAAACCCATATCAAACGGAATCCAAACGGGATAAAAACAGACGGAGAATATTTTTGGAATATTTGGAGAATATGGGAAGAAAATCAACGCGAGACGGTGCTCGAGGGAGGCACGAGGCAGGGGGGGCGCGCCCCTGACCCTCGTGGGGCCCCCTTAAGGCGGTTGATGCTATTCTTTTGCCGCAAGAAAGCTAATTTTTAGGAAAAAATCATGGCGAAGGTTTTAGTCCAATCGGAGTTACGGATCTCCATATATGTACGAAACGGTGAAAGGGCAGAATACCAGAACGCAGAAACAGAGAGACAGATCCAATCTCGGAGGGGCTTTCGCCCCTCCCATGCCATGGAGGCCAAGGACCAGAGGGGAAACCCTTGTCCCATCTAGGGAGGAGGTAAAGGAAGAAGAATGAGAAGGGCCCCCCTCTCCCCTTCTCTTCCGGTGGCGTCGGGACGCTGCCGTGGCCATCATCATCACCGTGATCTTCACCAACAACTTCACCGCCATCATCACCAACTCTTCCCACTCTATGCAGCGGTGTAACCCCTCTTTTACCCGCTATAATCTCTACTTAAACATGGTTCTCAATGCTATATATTATTTCCCAATGATGTATGGCTATCCTATGATGTTTGAGTAGATCAGTTTTGTCCTGTGGGTTAATTGATGATCGTGATTGGTTTGAGTTGCATGTTTTATTATTGGTGCTGTCCTATGGTGCTCTCCATGTCGCGCAAGCATGAGGGATCTCCGCTGTAGGGTTTGCAATATGTTCATGATTTGCTTATGGTGGGTGGCATGAGTGACAGAAGCACAGACCCGAGTAAGTAGGTTGTTTGCGTATGGGATAAAGAGGACTTGATACTTTAATGCTATGGTTGGGTTTTACCTTAATGATCTTTAGTAGTTGCGGATGCTTGCTAGAGTTTCAATCATAAGTGCATATGATCCAAGTAGAGAAAGTATGTTAGCTTATGCCTCTCCCTCAAATAAAATTGCAATAATGATTACCGGTCTAGTTATCATTTGCCTAGGGACAAATATCTTTCTCATAACAAAAAGTTCTTTACTAAAACTAACTTAGTTGTATCTTGATCTAAACAGCCCCTACTTTTTATTTACGTGTGATAACCCAAAGTATAGGGGATCGCAAGAGTTTTCGATAAGTAAGAGTGTCGAACCCAACGAGGAGCTAAAGGTAGAACAAATATTCCCTCAAGTTATATCGACCACCGATACAACTCTACGTATGCTTGATGTTCGCTTTACCTAGAACAAGTATGAAACTAGAAGTATTTTGTAGGTGTTGTTGGATAGGTTTTCAAGGTAATAAAGAGTACGTAAATAAAAAGTAGGGGATGTTTTAGATAAGGACACAACTAAGTTAGTTTTAGTAAAGAGCTTTTTGTTACGAGAAAGTTATTTGTCCCTAGGCAATCAATAACTAGACCGGTAATCATTATTGCAATTTTATATGAGTGAGAGGCATAAGCTAACATACTTTCTCTACTTGGATCATATGCACTTATGATTGGAACTCTAGCAAGCATCCGCAACTACTAAAGATCATTAAGGTAAAACCCAACCATAGCATTTAAGTATCAAGTCCTCTTTATCCCATACGCAAACAACCTACTTACTCGGGTTTGTGCTTCTATCACTCGCGCCACCCACCATAAGAAAATCATGAACATATTGCAAACCCTACAGCGGGAATCCCTCACGCTTGCGCGACACGGAGAGCACCATAGGAAAGCACCAATAATAAAACATGCAACTCAAACCAATCACGATCATCAAATAACCCATAGGACAAAACGAATCTACTCAAACATCGTAGGATAGCCATACATCATTGGGAAATAATATATAGCTTTGAGCACCATGTTTAAGTAGAGGTTACAGCGGGTAAGAGAGAGGTTACACCGTTGCATAGAGGGAGGAAGAGTTGGTGATGATGGCGGTGAAGTTGTTGGTGAAGATAGCGGTGATGATGATGGCCCCCGGTGGCACTCCAGTGCCACCGGAAGCGAGGGGGAGAGAGCCCCCCTCTTTATTCTTCTTCCTTGACCTCCTCCCTAGATGGGAGAAGGGTTTCCCCTCTGGTTCTTGGTCTCCATGGCATGGGAGGGGCGAGAGCCCCTCCGAGATTGGATCTGTCTCTCTGTCCCTCTCTGTTTCTGCGGTCTGTTCTGCTGCCCTTTCACCGTTTCGTGTATATATGAAGATCCGTAACTCCGATTGGACTGAAATCTTTGCTGTGATTTTCTCCCAAAAATTAGCTTTCTTGCGGCCGAAGAAGGGCATCAACCGCCTTACGGGGGGCCCACGAGGGTCAGGGGCGCGCCCCCTGCCTCGTACCTCCCTCGGGCACCGTCTCGCGTGGATTTTTCTTCCGGAATTCTCCAAATATTCCAAAAATAATCTCTGTTCGTTTTTATCCCGTTTGGACTCTGTTTGATATGGATATTCTGTGAAACATAAAACATGCAACAGACAGGAACTGGCATTGGGCACTAGATCAATATGTTAGTCCCAAAAATAGTATAAAAAGTTGCCAAAAGTATATGGAAGCTGTATAATATTGGCATGGAACAATCAAAAATTATAGATACGACGAAGATGTATCAACGTGCTCTTTATTATCTTGCAAACCTATCAAAAAACACCTACAAAGTACTTCTAGTTTCATACTTGCTCTAGGTAAGGCGAACGTCAAGCGTGCGTAGAGTTGTATCGGTGGTCGATAGAACTTGAGGGAATATTTGTTCTACCTTTAGCTCCTCATTGGGTTCAACACTCTTACTTATCGAAAACTGTTGCGATCCCCTATACTTGTGGGTTATCAAGACCTTTTTCTGGCGCCGTTGCCGGGGAGTTATAGCGTGGGGTGAATATTCTCGTGTGTGCTTGTTTGCTTTATCACTAAGTAATTTTTATTTGTTGTTCTTAGTTGTTTTCTATCTTTAGTTATGGGTAGGAAACGCAAAATACCAAAAAAATTAGTTGTACCTACTGAACCAATGGTTGAAGAACCACTCAAAATCTATCACACTCCTGAAGCTTATTACTTGGATCATCTTCGATCCCTTTGTGCTCGTGCTGAAACCCCAACTAGCTTAGTTGAGGGTATGAGCATGCTTGTTTTGTGCGACACCGCATATCTGAAAAAGGGAAATGTTTACTGGATCAAATTCATCATTTGCAATGCTATGCTTGGAATTTATGTGAAATATATGATTTTACTTGTTGTTCTGAAGACCCTAAGAAACACCTTCCCTACCAATGTTTGTTTAGTGGTAATGGAATCGTATCTTCTTATGCTAAGGGTGTTTATAATTACGATGATGTTCAACAAATTGAAGAATTTGTTGATTTCAAGGGTGCTTATGAAATTGCTTCTTTGATTGAAACGTATGATGCTACTCTTTACAAATCTGAAAATTTTGCCATACTTGAATATTGTTATGAGAATTATGCTTCTAATGCCTACGTTAAACCATATATCGAGGTCTCCTCCTCTGTCCAAGAAGAGACTAATATTTTGCAGGAGTCTATGGAATAAGAAATTGATAAAACTATGAGCTCATTGGATGAAAAAGATGACGAGGAGAGCGAAGAACAAAAGGAGGAAGAGCGGATTAGCTACCCGTGCCCACGTTCTAATGAGAGTAACTCTTCAACTCATACATTGTTTAATTTCCCTTCGTGCTTACCGAAGGATGATTGCTATGATGATTGTTATGATCCCGTTGATTCTCTTGAAATATCCCTTTTTGATGATGCTTGCTATGCTTGTGGCCAAGATGCCAATATAAATTATGCTCATGGAGATGAACTAGCTATAGTTCCTTATGTTAAACATGAAATTGTTGCTATTGCACCCACGCATGATAGTCCTATTATCTTTTTGAATTCTCCCGACTACACTATATCGGAGAAGTTTGCACTTATTAAGGATTATATTGATGGGTTGCGTTTTACTATTGCACATGATGATTTTGATGAATATAATATGCATGTGCTTGCTGCTCCTACTTGCAATTATTATGAGAGAGGAACTATATCTCCACCTCTCTATGTTTCCAATGCGATAAAATTGCAAGAAACTGTTTATACTATGCATCGGCCTTTACTATGTGTGCATGAATTGTTCTTTTATGACATGCCGATGCTTAGGAAGAGAGTTAGACTTTCTTGTTGCATGATATATGTTACTTTGTGCTCACTACTAAATTAAAAATCATTTTTAATTAAAATTGGCTTTGATATACCTTGGGATCCAGGTGAATTCATTACTTGAGCACTATATGCCTAGCTTAATGGCTTTAAAGAAAGCGCCGCCAGGGAGACAACCCGGAAGTTTTAGAGAGTCATTTGTTTCTTTTTTGTGCTTTTATATAGTTTAAAAAAAAATAAAGAGGGGAACCCAAAACTTTTCAAAAAGAAAAGTGAAAGTGAGATAGACGAGCATTGTGAAAATGGGGGACGTCCTTGAACTTTGTTCATGCCCATGGAAACTTTGTGAATCTTAATTATATAAACTTTTAAACAAAAATAATTATCCCCTTGTACAATTCGATTGTATTATAAAAATAATGTGCCAAGGTTTGCCTTTAGGATGTTTTAGATGCTTGTTGGTTTGTATGGTGCAGGACAGAAACTTTGGCTGTAGCGCGCAATTTTACATCTTTTACTGGAACATCAAATGGTTCTGATTATTTTTGCAATGTCTTTATATACCAATTTTTTATGTTTCCTAATTTTGGCAGAGTTTTTCAAGTATCAGAATTATGGTGAATATTCAGATTTTTACAGACTGTTCTGTTTTAGACAGATTCTGTTTTTGATGCATAGTTTGCTTGTTTTGATGAAACTATCTATTTATATCAGTGGATTAAGCCATGGAAAAGTTATATTACAGTAGCTACAATGCAAAAACAAAATATGAATTGGTTTGCAACAGTACTTAGAGTAGTGATTTGCTTTATTATACTAACGGATCTTACCGAGCATTCTGTTGAGTTTTGTGTGGATGACGTGTTCGAAGATCATGGAGGTCTCGATGTGAGAAGAAGGAAGAGAGGCAAGAGATCAAGCTTGGGGATGCCCGAGGCACCCCAAGTAAATATTCAAGGAGACTCAAGCATCTAAGCTTGGGGATGCCCCGGAAGGCATCCCATCTTTCTTCAACAAGTATCGGTATGTTTTCGGATTCGTTTCGTTCATGCGATATGTGCAATCTTGGAGTGTCTTTTGCATTTAGTTTTCACTTTTCTTTTATGCACCTTGCTGGTATGAGATAGTCCTTGGTTGATTTATAGAATTCTCATTGCACTTCACTTATATCTTTTGAGTATGGCTTTATAGAATGCTTCATGTGCTTCGCTTATATCATTTGAAGTTTGGATTGCCTGTTTCTCTTCACATAGAAAACCGCCATTTGTAGAATGCTCTTTTGCTTCACTTATATTTGTTAGAGCATGGGCATATCTTTTGTAGAAAGAATTAAACTCTCTTGCTTCACTAATATCTATTTAGAGAGATGACAGGAATTGGTCATTCACATGGTTAGTCATAAAATCCTACATAAAACTTGTAGATCACTGAATATGATATGTTTGATTCCTTGCAATAGTTTTGCGATATAAAGATGGTGATATTAGAGTCATGCTAGTGGGTAGTTGTGGATTAGTAGAAATACTTGTGTTGAGGTTTGTGATTCCCGTAGCATGCACGTATGGTGAACCGTTATGTAACGAAGTCGGAGCATGATTTATTTATTGATTGTCTTCCTTATGAGTGGCGGTCGGGGACGAGTGATGGTCTTTTCCTACCAATCTATCCCCCTAGGAGCATGCGCGTAGTACTTTGTTTCGATGACTAATAGATTTTTGCAATAAGTATGTGAGTTCTTTATGACTAATGTTGAGTCCTTGGATTATACGCACTCTCACCCTTCCACCATTGCTAGCCTGTCTAGTACTGTGCAACTTTCGCCGGTACCATAAACCCACCATATACCTTCCTCAAAACAGCCACCATACCTACCTATCATGGCATTTCCATAGCCATTCCGAGATATATTGCCATGCAACTTTCATCATCATCATATACATGACTTGAGCATTCATTGTCATCCGAGGTGGAGGAATCATTATTTTCCGCGTAATAAGGAGGCACTTCCTTGCTGCCGTCGTGGACCCAGCTGTCAGCCTCTCCACGTATAGTCCATGTCCGATGGAAGTCGTTCCTTGACCACGTTGACCACGCCGCGCCGAGAGCACCAGGGCGGTGGACGACGGCGAGGCCTAGGAAAGGGACGACGCGGAGCCGGGGAAGACGCGACAGTGGAAGCCCGCACGGAGAGGAGTACGAGGGTTCACTGGTTCGGCTATGGTGTGAGGCTGCCATCGCCACGGAATAACAGGGGGTTTGGGTGAGTAGAGGGATGGCCTGGCCAGCGGTGGGAGTAGTAGGGGGTGGTGAGGGCTCCGCGGCATCACAGCCGGCCACGGGAGGCAGGAGCACGAGGCACGACCGACGCTGCTTTGGGCGGCTGGAGCAAGAAGACCAGAGGTTGAAGAAGCACTACGGCCGTTGGATGGACATCGTACGGTCACTGCAGCTAGAATCGTTCATATTGACTAAGTTGACAAAGCCCTTGGTACGCGTCAACTTAGCAGGCCCACAGGTCAGCTTCCGAAATGGTGTGCCCCAGATGTCAGGGGGAGGAATCATTTTTTGCGCAGGTGAAGCTAGAATATCCGAGATTGAAGAAGAAGCACGACATCTGTTGGATGGACATCCAATGGCCACTGCTACTAGAACCGTGTGTTGACTATAATAAGTTCACAAAGCCTTGCATACACGTCAACTTATTTTTTTAAGGGACGGGTCAACTTAGTAGGCCCACAAGTGTGTGGGAGAGAACTTATAGCCCATTTTGATTTGTATGAATGTACAACCCATTTTTGAATTCTAATGGAATTTACTACAACCCATTTACAGTTTGTTAAAAGTACAGCCCATTTTCTAGCTAGGACAATGATTAATAATTTCAACCAACCGTTCATGACATAACTCAATAAAATTTCCCACATTTTGATGGGATCCGAAATATTTTTATCCCAAAATTTCTAGTCAGATTAAATATAAATTTGTATTACGTAAAAATCTAACAATACATTGCGCGCGCAACAATTAAAAATTAAGATTTTCAAAATCCATAAATAATATTTTATAAACTAATTCCGTGCTTGGTGCATTTTTTATAGTTACTACCCAGTTTTTATAATTACATCCTATTTATTATTTTTTAAAGCCCATTTTCCTATTAAGCCAAATGCATCCCTCCTAGGAAAGATTTGCAGCCCAGTGGGCGGAGAATAACAAGTTGACCTTGCCTGGGTATTCCTCAAAAAAACATATAGCTGGGCTAGCCATTTTCATCTTGAAAAAAATTAATATCTGGGCTGGATATCTGTGCTGGGCTAGACGGGCCACAGCCCGCCTAGTTAATACCCTGCTCTCCTCTGAACAACAACGAAAACATCGCCAAGAAAAACTCTGCAGTGCTCACGCCTCAAAAACACAAATACTACTCGAGCTGCTTGGTCCCAGCTGTTGGCCGCACCTTGTGCAATTTTCTCGTTTATGGACTACATAGGTTGACAATGGTGTGGGACCGTGATGTCAGGAAACCAGGAGGAAGAAAAAAAAATATAGTTGTACATAATAAGGAGGCACTTGCGTACGTACGGCTATGGCCCTAGTGGGTCCCTACTGTCAACCAGTCAAAATAAAGTCATCTCTTGAATCCTAATGTTCATTGACCATGTTAACAATGCTCGGCGCCACGACAAACGCAACAACTCGAAGGACGACGGAGAGGGCCTCGCGGGCCCTACGGATGGTCTGATACAGCGCCCGCTGCTCATTCAGGAAGCCAGGATCATCGGACACCCATGAGCACCTTCAAGAGACTGAGACGACATGAAACGGTAAGGTCGCGCTTGGGAGCTCTGGTTTATTTCACAGCTGTATTAAGATACAAGTGTAATTTACTCGCCATCGGAAACAACGCGTAAAATACAGGCGAAATAAAACCGAGGGCCCGAGGTCTGTAAGTAAAACCAGCGGGTTACGCGTGTAATTTGAGAGACTGGTGTATATTTTACTAGTCGAAATCGACCAACCAAGCACTTCGCCCGAGACCATCTGCTTTTATTTACGAGCGTCGGTTTTACAAGCGGTTTTGGTTGGAAAACGACGATCCAATCATGGCCTGAGATGATGAGTTGGTCAGAAGATCATATGGTTTCACGTCTAACCTACCCGACTTGTCGTATAGGCTATGAATGAAACATAAGATGATGAACTTCTTAAGCACGGAAACAACAGAAGAGGATGATCTTCCTAACAAGAAAATCACTAGCATTAGATCGACATGCAAAACAATATGAAGCATTATTCTCAGGAGGCATGGTGAATAGCTCGTGATGCCGCATGCCACAACATTCCAAGCTCAACTTTGCAATCAAACACAAGGCCTGGCATTACATAGACAATATTCAGAACAAACTCTTAAAATATCTTACATAAGTCAACATTCATGTGACTATGCATCTCAGCAGAGTAAATATTTACTTCTGAACTGAAGACAGGAATAGGAAAAAACGATCGATGTTGCTCATAGCAAACGACGTCCCACTCAAAAATATCAAATGCATGTATTCTGGCTAACATCAATTAGCAAAAATTGACAAGGTTTCCCAATTCCAATATATTAAACTAATGTCAACTTTGACAAGCTTTTCCCATTCAAAATATGTAATGCCTATGATTGTGGAACGGGCAGGGTTTGTCATCAGTTTGTCATCTGATAGTCCGGTGGCTCAAGGTGACGACGAATGATTAGAGAACCATTCGATGTATTGTGCATGATGAAGTATCATTATGGAGGACACGAACCATCTGAACATTTTGTGCAGTTCCACTAAAATCAAGCTGAGCATCCCTGTGGATTTCATATTTATATGCTGCCAGAAAACAAAGACACATCAGCACACACATGAATATTGGCCCCAGTGTCAACCCACCAATCGGTGGACTAACAAACTAAAAGTATGGTAAACAGATTACCATACCCAGATGCCCCATCATTGTTGCTTAGAGTGACATTGACACACTTGGAGTCCAGTCCTGGCTTCTTGGTACTTGTTTGGGCACTTGTTTGCCCAGTGTTCCTCCGAACCACAAGTAAAGCAGCCATCTCTGTAGACTAGTCATGGCACCAGCGTCTACTAGTACCCTGCAAAGCTTCTCGATCATTCCTTGTGTAATGTAGCGCAAACAGTGGCTGCTTCTTTCTACAAAGTGGTAAGACCAACTGGACCCACTAATGCAGCAGTTTGCCTTAGACACATTGGCTCCTTTTGTGCCATTCAACTAAAATCAAAGTCGGAATAGAATCGAGCTTTAATTTTGATATCCCTGTAAGCAACAAAAGGTATAAGGGAAACAATTACTGAGAAATAACGGTGGATGACTTGTACTCCCAGAAGAAAAACATCTACTGATCTACCTTATCTTAATGGGAAACAAAGCAGGAGAGTAGCAATTCTCAATCAGTGTGATTCATTCATATTAACTGAGACATTATCTTAACAATGCCTTGTTTCAACATGTATAAAGAACGACAAAGCAGAAAAGTATCATTCCTAAAACAATGCGACCGATTCATTTTAATAGAGACATTATCTTAACAATACCTTGGTTAAACATGTAGAAAGAACGACAAAGCAGGATAGTACCATTTGTAAAACACTATAACCGATATATAATAACAGAGACATTATCTAAATAATACATTTCTTAAACATGTACTCCAGCCGATCCCTAACAGAAATGGTACTCCCGCCGATCCCTAACAAGTGGTGCAGTTTTGAACTAAGATTGTTTTGACTAACTACTGCAAGGCACAATCCCACAGTCTTTTATTCCAAAACCAAGGGTCCAATACAAGTTATCTATACAAAACTAAGTCTAAAAGATAATGGCCAGAGTGGCCAAACTTACCTATACCTACCTATATAAGACATGACTTAATGAAGCCCCTCCAACCAATTCAAAAGGAGGGGTCTAACATGAGCCTTGACTCTATGGGATAGCAGAGTTAAATCATGTACAAATTTACAACGCCCGACACTAAACGTAGCTCGTTCCCCTCTGAATGTCCTCCCATTTCGAAGAATCCAAATATTCCAAGTTGCCATGAAGACCACCTCAAAGAAGAAGCTTTTAGCAAATCTCTGCCTGGCCAAAGAAATGCATTGATGAACATTGGAGCCACCAGACCAGTCAATCTGCAAATAGGTCCAAATTCTTGTACTGAAGTTACAAGAGAAGAACAGGTGTTGACGATCCTCATATATATGCCGGTGGCACAGAACACAAAGGTTATCAGCGTCCCCAGACCGCCAGTGCCTCCTCGACAGCAGATCCTTGGTGTTGAGCCTGTCGAAGAATAATAACCATGCAAATACCTTGATTTTCAGCATGCATCGAATGCTCCAGAACCATTTGAAAGGCTGAATGGTGGCCATATGAGAATGCATAATGGTATAATAGCTCGTTGACGTGTAAGCTCCAGAGGGTCCCACCCAAGACCAAACATCATTAGCCGATGGGTCCCTAGCCAAATTGTTAACCCAGGAGGTAAGGGAATCCAGTTCAAGTGCAGCTTGTTGGGAAATAGGCAGCTGGAAAAAGGAGGCTCTATCTTGACTGTCAATAAAATCTGCCACAGAGATCTTATCATCTAGAGCATAGGAAAATAACCATGGGAGTCTTTGTCTTAAAGGTAAAGTTGAACCACCCAGTTTCCAAGCATCAGACCAGAACAAAACCGAATCCCCTTTATTAACCGAAACAGAGGCAATGGCTCTGTAATTATTAGCTAATTTGAAGATATCTTTCCACCAAAAGGAGCCGCAGAGGACAGTGGCTTGAGGGACAACTCCATCATAGTATGAATCCCACAACAAGGATACCCAAGGTATATCAGCTTTATTGTAGAATTTATGAAGGTGTTTAATAAGAAGCCCTTGATTCTGAAGCTGCAAATTGATAACACCCAAACCACCTTTCTCCTTAGGTCTACAAACCAAATCCCATGCAGCAAGGGATTGCCTAGGGGTATCCGAATTCCCTCTGCAAAGACATTGTCTCATAATTCGTTCCAATTGCTTGATGATGCCAGGTGGGATGGATAGGGAGCAAAGGAAATATATGGGCATGGAAGAGAGAACAGATCTCAGCAACCGAAGCCTGCAACCTTGATCTAACATAGCTGAACTAACTGTCAGGCGCCTCTCTACTGAGTCCACCAGAGGCATCAAGTCCTGGATCGTGGGTTTGGTTGTTCCCAAAGGAAGACCAAGATAAGTGAACGACAAAGATCCTAGGGCACACTGAAAAACCTGAGAAAGCCGGAGAGCTTCAGCTTCTGGGACATTAATAGGCACCATCATGGATTTAGAAAAATTAACTTTCAGACCAGTGGATTCAGCAAACACATGTAACATATCCCTTAGGGCCACCAACTGAGCCTCATCCGCAGGTAGAATCAAAATTGTGTCGTCAGCGTACTGAATGATTGGAAAATCCGGGTCATGGCACTCAATAGGAAGAGTGAGAATACCATCTAGCAACATCTTGTTGATAACAGACTGTAACAGGTCTGCTGCCAAAACAAAAAGCATAGGAGAAAAGGGGTCCCCTTGCCTAACCCCACGCTTGCATTTAAAATGATTGCCAGGGATACCATTGAGGAGAACCTGAGAGTCACTGGAGGACAAAATTTCCTTGACCCAACCAATCCATTTAGGAGGAAATCATTTTGCAGCTAGGAGAGCTAGGATGGCCTCATGTTCCACCATATCGAAGGCCTTAGCAGAATCTAGCTTTAAGATAATGATAGGCTTCTTTGATTGCTTGCACTCATGGATGTACTGAAAAGCCCAGGCCAAACAATCCTGAATTGAGCGATGCTTCAGAAATCCATATTGGTTCTTGTGTATGCACTTGAGGATTACCTTCTGTAATCTATTAGCCAGCAATTTTGTTAGGAATTTGAGACAGGTGTTAGTTAAAGAATTTGGCCGGAAATCATTGGGACCCAGTGGCGCCAACATTTTAGGAATGAGAGTGATGAAGGAAGAATTAATGTTCTGCAAGCTGATCCTTCCTTCATAAAATTCGTCAACTAACTATCTGAAATCCTTCTCAATAATAGTCCAACACCTTTTGACAAACATACCATTGAAACCGTCAGGCCCAGGTGCCCGATCAGTAGGCAGATCCTTTAACACAGCAGAGATCTCCTGTTCAGAAAAGGGAGCATCCAAATCCTCAAGTCCCTGGGCTGGTTGAATAAGAGAAGGGAGATCAAAACCCATGGAAATACCCTAAGCTTGGCCCATTCTAGAATTTAAAGAGTTCCATAAAATTCCTGCCATTTGGTCATGCTCACTAATAGTTGAACCATCCTCTCTCTGCAGCGAAGAGATTGAATTACGTCTGAGCCTTTCCGAGGCCATAGCATGAAAGAACTTGGAATTTTCATCCCCCACCATGATGTATCTAATAGTGCACCTCTGCTTCCAGTATATGTGATGCACCTTTAGAAGTCGTTCATACTGTAGCTTAACAATTTTCCTGAAGTTAAACTCAGGTCTAGTCAGTGGTCTGATTTCTTCGAGGGAGTCAAAGTACAGAACCACCTCAAAACATTTGGTGGCTAACTTCTTTAAGGAGGAAATATTAGTGCTCCACTTCTTAAGGGAGAATCTCAACCTCTTGAATTTAACAAATAGAGTGGTAGGTGCAGATAAACCAACAGCAACAGGCACCTCCCATGAGCTCCTTACACAATCCAAAAAACCTAGCATTTCAACCCAAAAGTTTTCAAAACGGAAGACTTTGGACTTTGGAATAGTGGTATCAATTGACACAACACAATGCACATGATTAGAGGATGTTTTTGCCAAAGGTAGTACTACTGTATTAGGATAGGCATAATATCCAGTCGGCAGTAGTAAAAAACCAGTCTAGTTGCTCCATGAGAGGCTACTCCTGCATAAGATTCAGTAGTTAATTCTAAGGAAAGTAGGTACTGACCTTTCAAGACCAAGATTTGAAACAACGCCTGAGGTGGATCTAAAAGAGATCTCAACACATATATGGAAATCCGGTCTCAATTTGTGTAGTTCCACCAAAATTAAGCGAAGCAAATTGTCGCAATAGCAACAAGTTGAATAGATATCCCTATTTTAACCGATGCAAAAACAGAATCAATTGCTGGCCAATAAAGGAGGATGAAACATGCGGCCACAAAAATGGTAATCCCACCAATCCCTAACAAGTATTGCAGTTTTGAAATAAGATTCAATAGTTAATTCTGAGAGTGGCATTGCTTAATTTTACCAGCAGCATTAGATTAAGAAAAAGCATAAATAGTTCCAGGGGAGAGTGGGTGCAACAACAATATGTGCTTCCATCTACTAATAAAGGGGGTGATGCAGAGTTTGTTGTAACAAAGCAACAAGCATAATGTCTGGGTTGGTCCCATTTTTTTCACTACTTAATGGGAAAAGACAACAATACAATAGCTTCAATTCAACATTTATTTAAAACAATACCAATACAAGTAGCATAGCATCTCAAAACACACTGCACGATCATATGGATGAAGGCAAGTACCAACCTGTCATGACGCACACAAGATCACATACGAATCTGCCAACATGAATAGGAAATCCAATCTTGTTTTGTGCAGTTACTCTGAAATCAAGTAAAGTCATCGGTGAGACATTTAAGTTTGCTATAGCAACAAGTTGAATAGATATCCCTGATTTAACAGAGGCAAAAAAGGAAACAATTACTGCCAATAAAGGAGGATGAAACATGAGGCCACAAAAAGAAGCATCTACCTTATCTTGATGGAAAACAAAGTATAGGAGAGTAGCATTTCTAAAACGGTTGCATTGATTCATATTAACAGAGAAATTCTCTTAAAATAGTTCAGTAGTTAATTCTGAGAGTGGCATTGCTTAAAATACAATAGCTTCAATTTAACATTTATTTAAAACAATACCAATACAAGTAGCACAACATCTCAAAACACACTGCACGATCATGTGGATGGGACATGGGACATGCCAACACCATGTGTGTCCACACGTATAAATGGGTGATGCAGAGTATGTAGCCAAGCAGCATATCTGCGTTGGTCCCATATTTGTTCTCTTTGGAACTTTTTCTGATGTGAGGGCAGCAAATCTAGTCCTACACAAACTACATGACCCCCTAGTTTCTTTCCCTTTTCAACAAAGAGTTGGGTTCCTTACAGATGTGTGTACTGGGTTAGCCCCTTTTTCCCTTTTCGACCAACAAAGCGGCTGGATAGCTAGTCTATACTACTTTCCCTTCCTCCTTTCCTCATTGAACCACGTCCTAGATTCATGCTCCACCCCACCGCACCCTTCTTTCCTCTTTGAACCAAGACCTAGATTCGACTACCGAATCGAAAAAGATCAGCATGCAGCTAGACCAATGACGGTTTCAAAGAAACTTATACCTTAGGGTTGTCGGGATGTGGCAAGGCGTGCGGTGGGAGGTCGGATATGCCCACACTACGTACGGCAGCGAGGAAGAAGGGGTCGGTGGCCCTCCCGAACAGGCGCTGGGTGAAAGAGAAATGCGCAGCCGACAGTGGATTGCCTCCCTCGCCGAAGGCGATAGAGTGAACGCTGCACGTCCTCCCCTTCCCGGTGCGACGGGATCCGGATGCCTCCTTCGCCAGCTGTCTGTGAGGGGGGTGAGAGAGACAGAGGCCACAACACAGTCTTGTTTAGATCTGGTGAAGAGGGTGAGAGACAGTGAATATAGCAAACCCTAGCAAAGGAACACTGAGCCTCCAGCGTGTATATATATATGTAGTGCGGCGAGAGTGTGGAGAGTGCAAACCCTAGCGAACAAGCGCTGATGCTCCAGCTTATATATATAATGTAGTACGGACTGAGCTTCGGTGCCTTAACTGCACCTGCTTTTGGCTGTATGACAGGTGGGCCAACCACATTTTGGGCCCACCTGTCATAAACCCAAAGGCAGTTGCACTAAAGTCAATGAAGCTACGTCCATATAGTACTCGTGTATACGACTAATATATAGTGGAGTGGTTTTCTTATTCTCTCCATAACAATCGTTTTAAATTGTGTAAGTACGAAACGAAACTCTTTATTTAACGTACCAGTGAATAAAACTACTACTCCCTTTGTTCCTAAATATTTGTCTTTCTAGAGATTTCAACAAATGACTACATACGGAGCAAAATGAGTGAATCTACACTGTAAAAAATGTCTATATACATCCGTATGTGGTAGTCCATTGCAAACCACTTGAAAGACAAATATTTAGGAACGGAGGGAGTACATCCGATGAACTAAAGATCCAGGCGTCCTGGTCGCACTTCCTGTCCTTCACGTGCGGTACACTACCCTCCCTTAAGTGAACAACCACACATGCGCCAAATTATCGGAAACGTGTGAGACTGTGTACAAATAAAGAATTTTCATTTCAATCATCGGAAAGGTTTGAGAGTATGTACAGTTTGCCCTCTCTAATAATTATGGTTTGTTGTGTTCGGCCTAAACTTGGTCAAACTTTACAAAGTTTGACTTCAGTCAAATCTAATATGTAGAGTAAATAAAAATGGAGGGCTACTACGTCCATCCGGGTTTTTAGTCCACACCATTTTTTAATAAAATTTAATAGCTGGACAAATAAAATTACAGGGGAGCTGGAGACAAAGTTGTGGGAAGGCTTAGAAATCAATACAAAACTTATGCTCTTAGTACCAACATCGATCCTTCTTCGAGGAAACATTTGGTTCATAGCCAATTGTGTGATAAAATTGCACCAACGTGAAAGGCGACTGCGTCTCCAATGCAACCAAGGTGAACTGATGAAGGATATCATCTTTGTGGGTAACAAGCAAAGAGCACTGATGGAAGATAACTTGTTTTTCATTGAAAATCGATCAGCTTCACCAGCCGACGCAACCATGAGGCACAACCATGAGCATCGATAGGTCATCGTGGTGATGCATCATCCATTTGGCATCAAGTTTGGGTGAGGCACCTATTAAGTTCGACAAATCCTCACTGTGGTCTGTTTCTTCTCAATAGTCAAGCTCGAGGAAGGAAGAACCATGTGGCAAAGGATAGTGAGGCGGAACAACAATGGCCATCCAATTTCGTGCAGTTCCACTAAAATTGAGGAAGACATGCCCGGGTATGGAGATACGCATCACTGTTTCCAAAAATGTAAAAAAGGATATAGTGTTGTTACTTTGTTTTACAAGATTAACAACGAAATCTCAATTCTCAATAAGAATTATGAAAAGTACACCAACAAACAGAAGCATCATGATTATCTTGATGGGAACTAAACATTTCTTCATTTAACCACTGATAGTATTAGATTAGCAGCAACAATAGGAGCATATGGACAATGACCGCACAACCACCATGTACTTTTTGTCGAAACAAAATGTATACCTCCACCGAGGCATAAATCAGGACAACTTTTCGAGTGGCATTACCTCTATAATAGTAGGTGATGTTGGACCAGCCGACGAACCCTAGCTACTATACATGGGGAGCTAGGGAGTAGTCGCATAGAAGAAAACCCGCATGCAGAGACCTGGGAGCTGGACCAGTATAAGAAGTTATACCTCAGGTGGGCGAGATGTCGCTTAGGCGGGCGGGTGGGATCTGCCCACACGACGGCAGCGAACAAGGGCGCGGAGGACCTTCGTCCGTGCCAGCACCGGCTCTGAGAGGATGGTGCGCATCGGCTTCCTCCATCGCCGACGGCAACAACGTCAACGTTGCACCTCCTCACCTCTCGCAGCGGACGGGATTCAGCTGGATCTGTGACCACCGGTGAGGAGAGAGATAGTGTGGACACTGTCATCTTGTTTTGATATGGAGAGGCTGAGAGAGCGAGACGCGAGAAACTCTATCAAACAAGAGGCTATAATGGAGTAAAACAATCTCTCCATAGCAGTGGTTTTAAATAGAATACGCGTGTTCCTAGAAAAAAGAAATGAAAACTGGCGGACAATTTTTTCACGTACCAAGAAAGAAAACTCGATCAAAAACACGCCCCCGCTTCCAGGTCGCGAGAGTCGTCGCGCACACACACATAGACATAGACATGCATATCCGTGTTTACGTAAAATTCCATTTCCATCTCCATCTCCATCTCCAATCATATTTGTCCAACTGGCACATTATTTACATTGTTAATTATATACGCAGCAATATTAACGTACATCATCTCTTGTTTGCGGGCGTCCGGACCGCTGCCACGTCCGCTCCTGACCAACCCGAACCCTCTTCATCACCCGTGCGTGCTTCCCGCCTGAAATGGTCAGTTCCGCATTCATGCCCGGCCAGAGCGGACGCGACCTCTCACTGGCGCCGGCATTGAAGCGGCACACCGGCCGAGAGAGCGTCGCCCGCGTCGCTTCCTGGTGCACGCAACTGCTCTGCGTTCAATGGTCGCAATAGCCGGCCACAACATGCATGTAAAAAGTTCTTGGGAGTCCGTGCTATAGCTAGCTATCCTCCCCAACTCGTCAATCTCTTACAGTAGTACTAGTACTCCATGGCGCGATCCATCGACCAGTAGGCGGGAAATTTATCATATACTCAGTTTGCGGTGAGTGGCATGCCAAGCAACCGTGTGGGGTCGAGCCCTGGAGGAGGGTGAGACACGAACGCGACAGACATGATTTAAACATTGGTTTTGCTCGATGGCACGATCCAACGAAACGAAACGTTGGTTTCTCTCTGTTTCCATTTTTTCTTCGGAAAAACAGAAACTTTCCACTCCTTTTTCACTCCTACTCCAAGGTTGCCCCGTTACAACATTCCATCAAATACAAAGGAAAACTAACACGCATGCTGATGCATCCCAATGATTCACAGATCATAGCCAATATTTACTTCATAACTAAAGACAAAAGTTGTGAGAGCGTGTAAGAAAAACTACTGATGGGGTCACTACGACTTAAACCCTAAACCTTAAACATGATTTAATTTCCTGGCCAGGTAGAACCTTTCGAAGGAAAGATGGCTGGCACCCTCGGATCATACGATGCTTTTGTGTAGTTCCACTAAAATCAAGCTGAGCATCCCTGATGGCAAAGATATTGAAGAAGTGTGATTAGAATAATAGTACTGGCACTAGTTCATGAGACATAAACTCATCACAAGTAGAAGCCGGTAGAAGTAGAGAAAGATCGACATGGAGATGGAGCTACGTGGGGAGCTGCGGCAGTGGAGCAAGCCGGCTCCAAAAGGAAGATGGACTACCTGGGACATTAGGCTGTAGCTAGAAGGGTGGCTGGGACGCGGCATCGGCCCATACCGCGGTGACCCCCGATTGGGACGCACTGACTGTGGATTTTCTCCCTCGCCGATGTCGACCTCGTCTACGCAGAACATTGTTCCCTTCCCCCAGCTGCGGGATCAGGCCGGATATGTGACCAGCGGTGTGGCCATCGTCTTTCTATGCTTGTGACGAGAGAAACCCAAGCAAGCAGGCTTGTAGCTTAGGCTCCTACTAGTGTGTATATATATAGTGGTTTTCTTTTTCTCTCCATATCAACCATTTTATATCGCGTACGTGTCATTGAAGAGTGAAATGATGGTTGCTTCTTCCGACTAACTTACTGTGTGATTTGACTGCTCCTTTAGTGACCCCTACACGTACTCCCCCTATGTGTATGCAACAATCACACGTACACATGGACGCAAAAATGCGCGTGACACCGTAATACATGCATGTCCGAGCACCCGCGGAACACACACTGTCACGCTCAAGTGCTCAACCTACACGTGCATGCACACACATACGCAGCCAGGGTGAGCTAGTGACCGTATAAACACCGGAAAATGTATATATTGAGCGCAATGAGCGTATTATGAAGTCCACTGACCGTATTTTTACAAATATACAATGACAGGCAGTGTATTTATCTCGTTTGAAATTAAGCCATATTAACCGGAGAGGAGGCAGTATGGACTAGCATTACTTTGTTGTGTCCCGTCAACTTGCCGAACGAGGAGAAGCTTGTAGGACGGGAGAAGCTTGCGCGCGGTGGTCGCAGGACATGGAGAAACTTTTGACTAATGCAAGCTGTCCTTCGCTCAGGCGGTGGACATGCAACCGTTAATTCGGTGTCAGATTGCTAGACGCATACACTATACTAGTACTATTATTGTTGCACTTCCCGAAGAGGCAAACAGCCAAGCGCAAAGTTTACTATTACTACTACTATAGTCTACAGAGGTACTATACTAGTACTAGGAACCGGATGGAGGAGCGTCTGCACTCTTATTATATTTTTAAAATTGGATAAAGCAATCTTCAATACATTTGGTTCTCTTCGAGGGTTCTCGCATGTGATAATGGAAGTTGATTGCATGGAACACTCGCCACAATTCTCGCTTAATTCTGGCTCATATCCTTTTACAAATAGGAGCGCTCGGTAATATTTCCTATTTTTTGTTATTCAGCATGTAAACAGGTCAGCAAACCTTGCGGCGCATCTTTGTGCGAACCGTGTTTGCTGCACTTTGAATGTGGCCGAGAGCTGGCTTGATGAAACACCTCGCTTCCTACTTCTTTTTTTGCAGGGTACCCTGCTTCCTAGTGACCAGTGTCTTGGCTGATCGTCCTAAGAATGCTTATATATGAATAAAACTCTCTCATTTACCCGCAAAAAAGATTAAGCCATATTAACCGGAAAGGAGGGAGTATGGACTAGCACTACTTGTTGGTGTGTCCCGTCAACTCGCAGAACGAGGAGAAGCTTGCAGGACAAGGTGAAGCCTGCTTACGCCTTTTGACTAATGCAACGTACCCTCGCCCAGGCGGTGGACATGCATCAGTTCATTCGGTGTCAGATTGCCAGAGGCATACACTATAGTACCGAACATGTGGAGTACCATCATTGTTCGACTTCACGAAGAGGCGAAGAGCCAAGCAGAAGGTTTAGTAGTACGAGTAGTACTACTACTAGAACAACATGGTGGAGCCTCTGTACTCTTATTTTTCTTAATCTTTGATAAAGTACACATTTATTCCAGAGAAGGGCGGAAAACGGCAGCCCAACATGTAATGATGATATCGATCGACCATGCTCGAATATATCTTGGCCTCCGTGCGAGCCCGTCTGTGTGTTCTCTCTCCTCGTCTCTCTCAAGGAATGGCGGGTTGGCCATTTTGCCGTCAATTGAGATTGGTTTGCTCAGACTCCGGTCCCACATGTCAGTGATATGCCAAGTGGAGGTGCCTTGACCGACTGGCCATACGCGTACTTGGTTTTGCACCTTCATACTACTCCTACCTCCGTCACAGTTTACAGGGCGCGCTTCATTATGATGCATTTCTCTCAATGCATTTCCACCACCAGAGAGACTTTAGACGCGTTTGGTTTAATGCTCAATTAATTAGGGCGTGGTAACCGCAATTTTCTCTCGATGTAGACTACAGAGTGGAGTAAGTGGATGCATGTGTCTACCCGGGGTGGAAGCACTGCATGCATGTGTGTACGCATTATTTCCTCTAGTAATAGACGCCGTGCTATAACTACCAATGCTATTTTTCAGGCCCATCGCTAGTCGCCTTGGTCCCAGAGATTTTCTCTTTTTCTGAAGCGCGCTCTATAAATAGTGAGGGATGGAGTAGTATGAGCGGATTCAAAGAAGAGTGTATTGATGGTTGGTTCTTCCGAGCAACTTACAGTGGGAAAGGTGGGGCTTATGATTTGACCGCTAATTACTCACTATTAATGAGGCGCAATGACCGGTCTGAGTCTCCCATGCGGCTGTGCACTACCCCTTCGGTTCTTAAATATACTCCGGAGTATTTGTCTTTGTAACGCCCCGGTGTAATGATGCTATAGTAATCCCTGGGGTTATATAATCCTTTTGCTAAACAAGTGTTTGTTCATCATTGTTCTTATCTTTTTCAAATTCCAGTTGAACTCAAATTCAAATTCTGAGTGAAATTCAAAATTGGTCAAACATGAAAACTAAAATGTTCATCATGTGCCAAATAATCCACAAGTAATATTGGTGGTGAACCAACATTTTTGCAAAGAGTTTGAGTGGTCTAAACTACTTAAAACAGTGACCTAAGAAATAAATTAAATGCCTTTTTAATTTATAAAAATGGCAAACTATTTCTAAAGCCTCACAATCTTTTTTTGGCAGTGCCCAATCATTATTTGAAATTGTTTTGTCCAGTGGCATAATTTTGCAAAGTCAATAGTGGCTAAAAGCAGAGGCAAAAGTTGCTAGAAAAAGAAAAAAAAGGAAAGCAAAAAAAAGGGGGAAAGGAACCAGAGCCCCTGGCCTCCCAGTGGGCTTCGGCCCACCCGAGCCAACTGGCCCAGGCTAGGCCGGCCCACTCCCCCCCTGTCGGCTTCCCCCTCCTCCACTGTGCGAGCAACCGCGCGTGCACGTCGCCGCCGAACCACCTCGCCGGCCACGCCGCTACAAGCGTCGCGGGGAGGATAATGGCAGCCCGACGCCTCGGGCTCCCTCCCCACTCACCCACTTGCCCCCTCTCCCCCAGATCCAGCTCTCTCCTCTCCCTCTCCTTCGTTCTGGAGAGGAGACCGACGTGGTCGCCGCCGTTCACCGTCGTCCTCGCGGCCACCAAGACCCGTTCGCCTCGCCGACCTGTCCAACCGCTCCGCCTCCCTCGGCTACGCCTCCCCGACGAGCTGCAAGACGCCGGGCGCCCCAGAACGCTCCCCCGGCCTCGTCTTCCACTTCGGATCACAGGAGCTCGCCGGCATCGATCCACTGCACTACAGCTCCTAAACCTCCGAGGGCCATCGTGTGTGCCGCCCAGTGAGCTCCTCCCTTCCTCCTTTCCTCTCCTTGCGCCGTGCCTTTCGCCGTAGCCAGCTCGCCCGCAAGCCGAGCTCCGCCGTCCGCCATTGCCGTTGTAGGGCTCGCCACCGAGCTCCTCCGCTCGAGCTAGTAGCTCCGACGAGCTCCTGGAGCATCGTAGACCCCGCCTAGTTGGTTAGTTTGGCCGCTCGCGCGCTCTAACGCTGAACCCGCTCGCGCCCGTACTCCGGCGCCGTTTCTACTCGTCGCCGGCGCCGTTCCTGTCGTTCCTGGCCCTGGCCGTCGCCTCCATCTTGCATGTGACGTCGAACCGCGTCGAACGCACCTAGCTACGACCCCGGAAACCCTCTGTCCACGAAACCCGACCCCCTCTCCCGACGTGCGCCGCCGCAGGAGGCTCGCCGGAGCACTTCCGGCACCAACGCCGGTGAGGCTGACCTGGCGCTGACGTATGGGGCCCGCTGAGCCACTGACGGGTGGGCCCAGTTGACTCGTTGACTGAGTCAACCCATTGGCATGTGGGGCCGAGTCAATAAAATGTTTTAGATAAATAGAAAATGTGTTAATTAAATTGACTAATTAATCTATTCACCAATTAGACACTGACAGTGGGCCCCGCTTGATAATTAGTATTAGATTAGTCCAATTAACACTGTTTAATTAGTCCAGTCACTGACCAGTGGGTCCCACTGGACCCACAGGTCAGGTTTGACCCCAGTCAACCGTCCTGTTGATTGCTGACATCACCTCTACATCATGCTGACATCATATTCCATTTCTGTTAATATAAATAAATCCAGAAAATTGTTTAAACTTTGAAAATTAATAGAAATAAACCGTAACTCGGATGAAAATGTTTTCTATATGAAAGTTGCTCGGAAAAATTCAACGAATCCGAATACGCGGTCCGTTCATCTGTCACATGCCTCTAACTATCTGAACATAGAACTTTTCCCCTCCGATCATCTGTCTGACATAGGTCCGGAACCGGGAAAACATTCCCGGTTGAATTCCCCCTTCACCTATATCGTGTAGCCATACGTTAGGTCACTCCCAGCACAACATATTGCCACGTTATGCTTTGTGATGCTATGTTTGCTTTATATTTACTGTTTCTTCCCCCTCTTCTCTCCGGTAGACCCCGAGACCGATGCCGCCCCTGTGATCGACTACGTCGACGACGACCCCTCCTTGCCAGAGCAACCAGGCAAGCCCCCCTTTGATCATCCCGATATCGCCCATTCCGTTCTCCCATGCTTGCATTAGATTTTGCTATTGTTATTGTTTGCTCCTATTCTGATGCATAGCCTGTTTTTGTAACCTGCTTATTGTTACTGTACTGGCTTATCCTAAACTGCTTAGTATAGGTTGGTTAGTGATCCATCAGTGACCCCCACCTTGTCCTTGTTGCCCCTGCTTCATCATTGAAGACCCGATCAACGGGTTCGAAGACCAGGACCTGACACCTCACGTCACATCACGTCCCTTCGTTGCTCGACTCTGCAGTGTTACTATTGAGTGCCGAGGGTGAGACCTCTACAGCACTTCTGATGTTAACCTGTAGTGTAGCTATTCGGTCGTGGTCATCGAGGGTGATTTCCTCCTTAATCACTTCCGATACGGCTCTGTCGTGCAACCCCTCAAGTGTGAACCTCGAGGGTGATTCCTCTATGTTCACCTTGATGATTACATTGAGTGGAACCCCCCGGGGGTGATTCCTTGGGTTTTCCTCTTGATGTTTGGACACACGGATACTTGGACTTTACAACTGTTACTTGGAAAGTGATGTGGAGACGGGTTGACCTGGAGGGTGCCCGCGAGATAATTACGAGGCGTGGCCGGGCATTCTTGGTCCTTGCCGCAAGTCCTCGAGACGGGGCAACGGGGTCACATCTTTCGTGAGTCTCTGCTTGTTACGCGCGTTCCTAATCCACTACGATTTGGATATTTGATCCGAGGGGCCTTTGGCCTGATAGCACTAACCATCACGTGGGCATAGTATGGGCGTTCCGCGTCGTGTACATCAGCCGAAGCTTAATAGACGTCAGCGACGGAGCGGCGCGCGCCGGGTTGGACTGGTAAGCTCCTGCCTTTTTAGGGAGGTAGCTAGGTCTGCTCACCGGCCGCCCACGCAACGTGCAGGAGTTCCCGGGGCGATGGCCCATGACCCCTGGGGGCATAGGTTTAGTCCGGCGTGCTTGACCTCTCTATTAAGCCTAGGTCGGGTTGCGGCGTATTGTTTGGCCGAGGCCGGGCATGACCTAGGAAAGTGTGTCCGGCCGGAGTCAATCGAGCGTGGTGGGTAAGTTGGTGCACCCCTGCAGGGAAGAAACAATCTATGCATAGCCTGTCCTACGGTAACGGACACTTGGAGTTGTATCCCGATCGATACAACTAGAACTGGATACTTGTGATGAGAACTGGATGGTGATGAGGATTTGATTGTGATGATAACTGGATAGTATGGCTCTGGGATTGCTTTCTCGCAGGGAGTCGAGAAAGGATCTCTGGCCGAGGTTGATAACACTACTACCACTTTACTTTATGCTACTCTACTCCCTCTTGTTTGCTGCAAGATGGTGGTTTCCAGAAGATGCTAGTCTTCGATAGGACTAGGCCTTCTCTCTATTCTGGCATTTCTGCAGCCCAGTCCACATATACAACCCCTCTTTGATAATGTTGCATCTGTAGTGTAGATCCTTGCTTGCGAGTACTTTGGATGAGTACTCACGGTTGCTTTGCTCCCTCTTTTTCCCCTTTTCCATTCTTCTCGGATGACGCAACCAGATGACGGAGTCCAGGAGCCAGATGACACCTTTGACGACTGCTACTACACCGAGGGCGTCTACTACCACGTGACGAAGACCGCCGATGACCAGGAGTAGTTAGGAGGCTCCCAGGCAGGAGGCCTTGCCTTTTCGATCGTAGATGCTTTTGTGCTAGCCTTCTTAAGGCAAACTTGTTTAACTTATGTCTGTACTCAGATATTGTTGCTTCCGCTGACTCGTTTGTATTCAAGCTGATGTATTCGAGCCCTCGAGGCCCCTGGCTTGTAATATAAAGCTTGTATTATTTTAATTTGTGTCTAGAGTTGTGTTGTGATATCTTCCCGTGAGTCCTTGATCTTGATCGTACACATTTGCGTGTATGATTAGTGCACGATTGAATCGGGGGCGTCACAAGTTGGTATCAGAGCCGACTGCCTGTAGGTAGCCCCCTTTCCAACTCCTTGGCCGAAGTTGAGTCTAGTCACTGAAAACTTTTACTAACATTGGCTGTGTGGCTTACGGGCCCACGTCGCTATTGGGTGGTATTAGCATCTTTTACTCCTCGTCTATACTCTGGGACTCTGAACTCTCTTCTACTCGGGTTAAACGAATTTACTAACATTAGGATCCCGTGACCACATTCACCCCGAAGTTGGATAAAGCCATAGTTATTCCTTAGAATAGCCTCTTGAATAGTACACACACCTGTCGTGTTGACTACGGAGTGGAATCCATCGTACCTCCTTCATTATGCATGTTTTCATCATGAATGATCCTTTGTCTTTGCAAATGCCCGATACTGAACTACCCCTGTTACATGTTAGCAGGATGGTTAGACCTGCTGGTCGTGGCCGTGGTGGCAACGATCCACCACCACCCGAATTCTTTGCTGGAATGGTGCAACAGTTTGAGCTGAACCGCCAGTTCATGGAAGGAATGATGGCTCAGTTTCCTTGTCCGAATATGAACCAGCAGCCAGCCCTAGTTACTCTGCAGGACTTCATGGGCCTCAATCCGACAATCTACCGCAGCTCAACTCAGCCCCTTGATGCTGATGACTGGCTCCGAGACATCACGTATGAAATGGAGTCTGCTAGTGTTGCCCCTGCCAGCTATGTCACCTTCGCATCCTTCTTCCTCCCGCTGCTTAATGGTGGGACAGCCACAGGCGTACCCTACCTGCTGGAACGGTTATCACTTGGCCGGATTTCCAAGCCGCTTTCCGTGCCCGCTTCATTCCTCAGGGAATCATGGACAGGAAGAAGCGCGAGTTCCGTAACCTCACCCAAGGCAACAAGTCTGTAGATGCTTATCAGCTGGAATTCTTGGAATTGTCCCGATACGCTGAAGAAGACATTGCAACTGATGCTCGTAGGCAAGAGAAATTTCGTGATGGACTTCACCCTGATATCAAGCTAGCACTGCTCATTCATGACTTTGCCGACTTCGCCACCTTGGTGAACAAGGCTATTCAGGTTGAGACTGGTCTTCAGGAACACCAGGGATCCCTCAGGCGTAGCCGTGACGCTGGCCCATCTTCGGGCCCGTCAGCGCAGAAGCGTCGGATATGGATTCCCCACAGCATGCATCGTCCAACTGCACCTACACCAAGACAGTCCTATGCTGCACCTCGTCTGCCTCCTCCACCAGAGAGGCAGCCTCTTCGAGATGTACCATCCCAAGCTCCCGGTCCCGATCCCAATGATGGTCTGTGCTTCAGATGTGGCCGCCCCGGCCACCTTGCTAAAGAGTGCACTCAGAAAAAGAGCCAGCTGGCTCTACCTTCAACTGGCCGTAACAATCAGCCCCATAACAATAATGCCAGACCTTATGGTCATGGTCAGGCTAATCATGTTGATCTGAATGAAGCTCAAGACCAGCCTGCCACTGTGATGGGTACTCTTCTTGTTAATTCAGTACCGGCTTCTGTTTTATTCGATTCAGGAGCATCACATTCATTCATGTCAGAAAATTTTGCTTACGCACATGACATTCGTTGCGAGCCCATGAACACTCCGGTAGTGGTACGCACCCCTGCGGGTCAGTGTCGAACTACCATGATTGGTCGCGACGTCCCCGTTGAAATTGAAGGGTTGGAATTTCGTGTTTCTCCCATTATTCTTGATTCTTCCAATATTGACCTCATTCTGGGAATGGAATGGTTGAAAGCGCATACTGCCTCTATCGTTTGCGCCACCAAGGTCGTTCACCTCCTACATCCTTCCGATGAGATAGTAAGCTACCATGCTCAGCTTGTTCAAAATGCTGAAGCACGACTTTATGCTTTGAATGCGTTGAACGCGGCACCTCTTGAGGGAATTGAAAAGATTCTAGTCGTTCACGACTTCCAAGACGTATTTCCAGAAGAACTTCCAGGAATACCCCCTGCCCGGGCTGTCGAGTTCGTCATCGACTTGAAACCAGGCACCGTTCCTATTGCAAAACGACCCTACAAGATGCCACCTCATGAACTCCTTGAGCTTAAGGAGGAAATCGACAAATCTCTTCACAAGGGTTTCATTCGTCCAAGTTCCTCTGCTTGGGGAGCACCTTCTCTCTTCGTCAAGAAGAAGGACGGTACGAACCGTTTGGTCCAAGACTATCGTCCTATCAACCAAGCTACAATTCAAAACAAATATCCCCTTCCTCGGATCAATGATCTGTATGATCAACTGGCTGGTTCATCGATATTCTCTAAACTCGACTTGAGGTTGGGTTACCACCAGATCCGTGTTCGTGAAGAGGATATTCCAAAGACCGCATTTGTGACTCGTTATGGTTCTTACGAGTACACCGTCATGTCATTCGGTTTAACCAATGCTCCAGCTACATTCTCTCGTCTGATGAACTATATATTCATGGATTACCTCGACAAGTTCGTCGTAGTCTATCTGGATGATATACTGGTATATTCGAAGAATAAAGAAGAACATGCTGAACATCTTCGTCTTGTTCTGGAGAAGCTTCGAGAGCATCAACTTTATGCCAAGTATTCCAAGTGTGAATTCTGGTTACCCGAAGTCACCTACCTTGGTCATGTTATCTCCAAGGATGGTATTGCCGTCAACCCAGAGCGCGTTCAGGCTATTCTTGACTGGACCCCTCCGAAGACTGTCAAGCAAGTCAGAAGCTTTCTCGGACTGGCCAGCTATTGTCGCCGCTTTGTCGAGAACTTCTCCAAGATCGCCAAGCCACTGACTAATCTGCTTCACAAAGGCGTTAAGTTCGATTGGACAGACAAATGTCAGGAAAGTTTCCAGGCACTCAAGGACAAACTGACTTCTGCCCCAGTGCTTGCTCCCCCTGATTCTCGCAAGGACTTTGTCATCTATTGTGACGCTTCACGTCAAGGATTAGGCTGTGTTCTAATGCAAGAGCGCAGGGTGATTGCCTATGCCTCCCGTCAAGTGCGTCCTCACGAAGAAAACTACCCGGTTCATGACCTTGAGCTTGCAGCGGTTATCTTTGCATTGAAGCTATGGCGACAATACCTTCTCGGTAATCGTTGTGAGATCTTCACTGATCATCAGAGTCTGAAGTACCTGTTTACTCAGCCAGATCTGAACCTCCGTCAGCAGCGATGGATGGAAGCTATTGCTGACTACAACTGCGGTATATCTTATACACCTGGCAAGGCTAATGTAATGGCCGATGCCCTGAGCCGAAAGTCTTATTGCAATAATCACCAGGTCTACAAAGCTCAACCCCGCCTTTATGAAGAGCTATGCAAGCTAAACCTTCAACTAGTTCCACAGGGTTCTCTGAATAACCTTGTACTGGAACCAACTCTGCTGAAAGCAATTAAGTCTGCTCAAGCCAAAGATGCTCACGTTGATCTGATGAAAAAGGATCTTGCCTTAGAGAAATCCAGAGATTTCTCACTTGGTGAAGATGGAACCTTATACTTCAGAGATCGCATTGTAGTACCCCGGTTCGAGCTTATGACAGAGAAGGTGATGAAAGAAGCACATGACACCCCTCTCTCTATTCATCCGGGAAGTACCAAGATGTATCTTGACATCCGTCAGAAGTACTGGTGGTCTAAGATGAAGCAAGACATTGCTCGATATATTGAAGAATGTGACGTTTGCCGTCGCGTCAAAGCAGAACATCAGAAACCGGCTGGACTTCTACAACCGCTTCCGATTCCTGAATGGAAGTGGGATAAGATCCAAATGGACTTCGTCACTGGCCTTCCCAAGTCTCAGAAAGGTAACGATGCTATCTTTGTCGTCATCGACCAATTCTCGAAGGTTGCTCACTTTCTGCCAGTCAAGGAGACTATCACTGCTAGTCAATTGGCAACCTTGTATATCTCCCGAATTGTGTCACTCCACGGCATTCCGAAGGAGATCAGTTCAGACCGCGGCAGTATTTTCACTTCTAAGTTCTGGGATAGTTTCCAAGAGGCAATGGGAACTCATATTACCTGGAGCACTGCTTATCATCCCCAATCCCAAGGCCAAGTCGAGCGAGTCAATCAAATTCTTGAAGACATGCTTCGAGCTTGTGTTATTTCTTTCGGCAAGAAGTGGGAAGAATCTCTCCCTTATGCGGAGTTCTCTTATAACAACAGCTATCAAGCCAGCTTGAAGATGGCACCCTTTGAAGTGCTTTATGGACGTAAGTGCCGAACCCCTCTGAATTGGTCAGAAACTGGGGAACGGGCACTCATTGGTCCGGACATTATTCAACAAGCTGAAGAGCAGGTTCGCATTGTCCGGGATAATCTCAAGGCGGCCCAATCCCGCCAGAAGAGCAACTATGACCGGAAACACTGGGGTTCAACTTATCAACCTGGTGATCAAGCTTATCTGTGTGTCACTCCTTTGAGAGGCACTCATCGGTTCGGAGTCAAGGGCAAGCTAGCTCCGCGCTACATTGGTCCCTTCCGTATTCTCGCCCGTCGTGGACTGGTGGCTTATCAATTGGAGTTGCCACCTCAGTTCTCTCACGTCCATGACGTCTTCCATGTGTCGCAACTTCGTCGATGCTTCAAGGACCCGGAACGTGAAGTCGATCCGGAATTGATTGAAGTTCAAGATGATCTCACTTACAAAGAGCATCCTATCCGCATTCTTGAAGAAGCTGAATGTCGAACCCGCCAGAAGGTTACCAAGTTCCTCAAGGTGCAATGGTCAAATCATACTAAAGATGAAGCCACTTCGGAACGCGAGGATAACCTCCGAGCTGAATACCCCGATCTTTTCCCTTCTACCTCTTAATTCTCGGGACGAGAATTTATTTTAGAGGAGGAGAGTTGTAACGCCCCGGTGTAATGATGCTATAGTAATCCCTGGGGTTAATATAATCCTTTTGCTAAACAAGTGTTTGTTCATCATTGTTCTTATCTTTTTCAAATTCCAGTTGAACTCAAATTCAAATTCTGAGTGAAATTCAAAATTGGTCAAACATGAAAACTAAAATGTTCATCATGTGCCAAATAATCCACAAGTAATATTGGTGGTGAACCAACATTTTTGCAAAGAGTTTGAGTGGTCTAAACTACTTAAAACAGTGACCTAAGAAATAAATTAAATGCCTTTTTAATTTATAAAAATGGCAAACTATTTCTAAAGCCTCACAATCTTTTTTTGGCAGTGCCCAATCATTATTTGAAATTGTTTTGGCCAGTGGCATAATTTTGCAAAGTCAATAGTGGCTAAAAGCAGAGGCAAAAGTTGCTGGAAAAAGAAAAAAAGGGAAAGCAAAAAAAAGGGGAAAGGGGCCAGAGCCCCTGGCCTCCCAGTGGGCTTCGGCCCACCCGAGCCAACTGGCCCAGGCTAGGCCGGCCCACTCCCCCCCTATCGGCTTCCCCCTCCTCCACTTTGCGAGCGACCGCGCGTGCACGTCGCCGCCGAACCACCTCATCGGCCACGCCGCTACAAGCGTCGCGGGGAGGATAAGGGCAGCCCGACGCCTCAGGCTCCCTCCCCACTCACCCACTTGCCCCCTCTCCCCCAGATCCAGCTCTCTCCTCTCCCTCTCCTTCGTTCTGGAGAGGAGACCGACGCGGTCGCCGCCGTTCTCCATCGTCCTCGCGGCCACCAAGACCCGTTCGCCACGCCGACCTGTCCAACCGCTCCGCCTCCCTCGGCTACGCCTCCCCGACGAGCTGCAAGACGCCGGGCGCCCCAGAACGCTCCCCCGGCCTCGTCTTCCACTTCGGATCACAGGAGCTCGCCGGCATCGATCCACTGCACTGCAGCTCCTAAACCTCTGAGGGCCATCGTGTGTGCCGCCCGGTGAGCTCCTCCCTTCCTCCTTTCCTCTCCTCGCGCCGTGCCTTTCGCCGTAGCCAGCTCGCCCGTAAGCCGAGCTCCGCCGTCCGCCATTGCCGTCGTAGGGCTCGCCACCGAGCTCCTCCGCTCGAGCTAGTAGCTCCGACGAGCTCCTGGAGCGCCGTAGACCCCGCCTAGTTGGTTAGTTTGGCCGCTCGTGCACTCTAACGCTAAACCCGCTCGCGCCCGTACTTCGGCGCTGTTTCTACTCGTCGCCGGCGCCGTTCCGGTCGTTCCTGGCCCCGGCCGTTGCCTCCATCTTGTGTGTGACGTCGAACCGCGTCGAACGCACCTAGCTACGACCCAGGAAACCCTCTGTGCGCGAAACCCGACCCCCTCTCCCGACGTGCGCCGCCATGGGAGGCTCGCCGGAGCACTTCCGGCACCAACGCCGGTGAGGCTGACCTGGCGCTGATGTATGGGGCCCGCTGAGCCACTGACGGGTGGGCCCAGTTGACTCGTTGACTGAGTCAACCCACTGACATGTGGGGCCGAGTCAATAAAATGTTTTAGATAAATAGAAAATGTGTTAATTAAATTGACTAATTAATCTATTCACCAATTAGACACTGACAGTGGGCCCCGCTTGATAATTAGTATTAGATTAGTCCAATTAACACTGTTTAATTAGTCCAGTCACTGACCAGGGGGTCCCACTGGACCCACAGGTCAGGTTTGACCCCAGTCAACCGTCCTGTTGATTGCTGACATCACCTCTACATCATGCTGACGTCATATTCCATTTCTGTTAATATAAATAAATCCAGAAAATTGTTTAAACTTTGAAAATTAATAGAAAATAAACCGTAACTCGGATGAAAATGTTTTCTATATGAAAGTTGCTCAGAAAAATTCAACGAATCCGAATACGCGGTCCGTTCATCTGTCACATGCCTCTAACTATCTGAACATGGAACTTTCCCCCTCCGGTCATCTGTCTGACACAGGTCCGGAACCGGGAAACATTCCCGGTTGAATTCCCCCTTCACCTATATCGTGTAGCCATACGTTAGGTCACTCCCGGCACAACATATTGCCACGTTATGCTTTGTGATGCTATGT
The DNA here is from genome assembly GCF_018294505.1 of Triticum aestivum. Lineage (NCBI taxonomy): Eukaryota > Viridiplantae > Streptophyta > Magnoliopsida > Poales > Poaceae > Triticum > Triticum aestivum. The sequence goes on from NC_057812.1 coordinate 250,621,539, forward strand.
TTGCTTTATATTTACTGTTTCTTCCCCCTCTTCTCTCCGGTAGACCCCGAGACCGATGCCGCCCCTGTGATCGACTACGTCGACGACGACCCCCTCCTTGCCAGAGCAACCAGGCAAGCCCCCCTTTGATCATCCCGATATCGCCCATTCCATTCTCTCATGCTTGCATTAGATTTTGCTATTGTTATTGTTTGCTCCTATTCTGATGCATAGCCTGCTTTTGTAACCTGCTTATTGTTACTTACCGGCTTATCCTAAACTGCTTAGTATAGGTTGGTTAGTGATCCATCAGTGACCCCCACCTTGTCCTTGTTGCCCCTGCTTCATCATTGAAGACCCGATCAACGGGATCGAAGACCAGGACCCGACACCTCACGTCACATCACGTCCCTTCGTTGCTCGACTCTGCAGTGTTACTATTGAGTGCCGAGGGTGAGACCTCTACAGCACTTCTGATGTTAACCTGTAGTGTAGCTATTCGGTCGTGGTCATCGAGGGTGATTTCCTCCTTAACCACTTCCGATACGGCTCTGTCGTGCAACCCCTCAAGTGTGAACCTCGAGGGTGATTCCTCTACGTTCACCTTGATGATTACATTGAGTGGAACCCCCGGGGGTGATTCCTTGGGTTTTCCTCTTGATGTTTGGACACACGGATACTTGGACTTTACAACTGTTACTTGGAAAGTGATGTGGAGACGGGTTGACCTGGAGGGTGCCCGCGAGATAATTACGAGGCGTGGCCGGGCATTCTTGGTCCTTGCCGCAAGTCCTCGAGACGGGGCAACGGGGTCACATCTTTCGTGAGTCTCTGCTTGTTACCGCGCGTTCCTAATCCACTACGATTTGGATATTTGATCCGAGGGGCCTCTGGCCTGATAGCACTAACCATCACGTGGGCATAGTATGGGCGTTCTGCGTCGTGTACATCAGCCGAAGCTTAATAGACGTCAGCGACGGAGCGGCGCGCGCCGGGTTGGACTGGTAAGCTCCTGCCTTTTTAGGGAGGTAGCTAGGTCTGCTCACCGGCCGCCCACGCAACGTGCAGGAGTTCCCGGGGCGATGGCCCATGACCCCTGGGGGCATAGGTTTAGTCCGGCGTGCTTGACCTCTCTATTAAGCCTAGGTCGGGTTGCGGCGTATTGTTTGGCCGAGGCCGGGCATGACCCTAGGAAAGTGTGTCCGGCCGGAGTCAATCGAGCGTGGTGGGTAAGTTGGTGCACCCCTGCAGGGAAGAACTAATCTATGCATAGCCTGTCCTACGGTAACGGACACTTGGAGTTGTATCCCGATCGATACAACTAGAACTGGATACTTGTGATGAGAACTGGATGGTGATGAGGATTTGATTGTGATGATAACTGGATAGTATGGCTCTGGGATTGCTTTCTCGCAGGGAGTCGAGAAAGGATCTCTGGCCGAGGTTGATAACACTACTACCACTTTACTTTATGCTACTCTACTCCCTCTTGTTTGCTGCAAGATGGTGGTTTCCAGAAGATGCTAGTCTTCGATAGGACTAGGCCTTCTCTCTATTCTGGCATTTCTGCAGCCCAGTCCACATATACAACCCCTCTTTGATAATGTTGCATCTGTAGTGTAGATCCTTGCTTGCGAGTACTTTGGATGAGTACTCACGGTTGCTTTGCTCCCTCTTTTTCCCGTTTTCCATTCTTCTCGGATGATGCAACCAGATGACGGAGTCCAGGAGCCAGATGACACCTTTGACGACTGCTACTACACCGAGGGCGTCTACTACCACGTGACGAAGACCGCCGATGACCAGGAGTAGTTAGGAGGCTCCCAGGCAGGAGGCCTTGCCTTTTCGATCGTAGATGCTTTTGTGCTAGCCTTCTTAAGGCAAACTTGTTTAACTTATGTCTGTACTCAGATATTGTTGCTTCCGCTGACTCGTTTGTATTCAAGCTGATGTATTCGAGCCCTCGAGGCCCCTGGCTTGTAATATAAAGCTTGTATTATTTTAATTTGTGTCTAGAGTTGTGTTGTGATATCTTCCCGTGAGTCCTTGATCTTGATCGTACACATTTGCGTGTATGATTAGTGTACGATTGAATCAAGGGCGTCACAGTCTTTCTAGAGATTTCAACAAGTGTCTACTCAAATATTTGTCTTTTTAGAGTTTCAAATGGACTACTACATACGGATGTATATAGACATATTTTAAAGTGTAGATTCACTCATTTTGCTCCGTATGTAGTCACCTATTGAAATCTCTAGAAAGACAAATATTTAGGAACGGAGGGAGTACACATACGAAGCAAAATGAGTGAATCTACACTCTAAAATATGGCCATTTGAAATTTGTAAAAAGACAAATATTTAGGAATGAAGGAGTATAATTTTGTGCATGGCACATGGACCCGGATGCTGAAGAGGCTTCTCGCAATGCTATCAAGCTTCCAGCATTTGTTTACATAATTGATGTACTATACAAATAATTTTCCAGCGACATGAAATTGTACAATGGTGTGAGCTTTCAGCTTTTGTTTCGTGTGTCTTGCCATCGATGCTCTTTCGGAAACAATAAAAAACTAACTTCCTTGCTAATCAGAGCTAATATTTACATCACAACAGAAGTTAAAGTTGTTAGAAGGTGTTAAATTAAAATTGATCCATGCTTTTATTGGCAGCAACGTCCCCCCAGCTCTGTCTAAATCAACAAGGCATGTTGGGAAAAAAGTAGCTGTCTGGAGCATGCAACATTCCGATCATTTTGTGCAGTTCCACTAAAATAGAGTTGAGCGTCCCTGTTCCAAAGATATTAAGTGTGATTACCATAATAGAGGACTGCTGATGAAACAATAAACACACAAATAGAAGCCGGTCACCTTTGCAGTCTCTCTTAAGACTAACTAGTTGGAGAAGATTAGGCTCGGAGTTGGATGAGGATGATAGAGCAAAACCAATCTCCCTTTGTGTTGTCGCAATGAAATGTAGAGACGTTGCCCGTGTGACATTTTGGCAGAACTGCACAAAACACTCTTAAGAAAAAAGTGATTTGTGCAGTTCACTAAAAGGTTGCAATAGCAACGAGGTGAAATGGATAGCCATGTTTGCAAAAAAGAGGTAGAAAGGAAACAATTACTGGCCAATAACAGTTGATGACACATGCGACGACAAAAAAGAAGCATATTCCTTGTCCTAAGGGAAGATAACAACACAATTGTGTTTGTCTAAAATGGTGTGAGGACGAGATTGCAATATGGAAAGTACGCCGGACAAGCTATGTTTTGGGCAAAGAACTATGGAAGATCCACATGCAATGACGTGGGAAGATGGGTAGTGGAGCAAGGCCGGAGGGGATACCTGGAGGTCGTCGGGATGTAACTAGGTGAGCGGCGGCGGGCGGAATCTACCCATACTGCAGCAGCGAGCAGGTGGCATAGGCCCTACCACGCCGGAGCTTGGTCAGAGAGAATAGCGTGTACCGTAGATCGGGATGTGCTGCCTCGGTGCCGTCGAACGGGGAAACGATGCACGTCCTCCCTTTCCGCCGGTGGACGAGATGCGGCCGGATCAGTGACCAACGGTGAGAGAGAGAGAGGCCACCGCAGCCTTGTGTGAGATACTCTGAAGAGAGACAAACCAGGCAGGCAGGCTCCATTGTGTATAGTGGAGCAGACTACCTTTTTCTCCCTAAAAATTGTTTTATATTCTATGTACGTGCCATTGAGCGATATAACTTTATTTAAAAATAACGCGCCAACGCATCAAGTTGAACTTTGTTTTGTGCACACGTGGTACACGACCTCCATAGGTAAACAACCGCTACACGCGTTCAAATTAGCACGTGGGCTGCCATTTCGTACAGAAATGAGCTCCGCCGTGTACCCACGCGGGCGTGGCTGGGCACGAAGCGTGAGTACGTGCATGGTGCACCTATTCTCTTCTTGTATACGTATACCACCTACGTGGGGTTGTGTGAGAGAGATAAAAACGTAGAGAGATATAGTGTGTGGGTTCGTGATAGTTTTTTTTGGGGGGTGGGGTCAATCAAAAAATGTAACATATGCAATGTGTGTGAAATAGAGTCTTGGATATATCATATATATAGAGGGGGCGATCCACGAGAAGAGAGTGGAGGTATCATCGGCTTGAGGTGTCCATAGAATCGAAGAGAGGGATGATGTCTGTGTGTGCGCGCATGTGCTCGATAAAGAGTGCCATCGAATTTGTGTGTGCCCACGTCAAAGATATAGAGTGGCTGGCCTACTAGAACGTGAGAGGGGACAGGTGCAGTTTGTCTCTGTGGCATGGATACCTACCTACAGCGCTCGACTATCGGTGTGTGGTGGGGGGAGGGAGGCCTAATTAACTATAGAGGTACAATGGCTGGTATATGTGTGGAGGAGGAGAGAGGCCTACCTCATGTATTAAGGGAGATCGATCTACCTCATGTATTAAGGGAGATCGATTGGCATCCATGCATATGTGTAGGAGAGGAATAAGGTTGGGAGAGAGACAGAGCTAGAGTGTTGGAGGGGGTGGTAGTGAGTTGCTTCTAACAAATGGTGGGATAGTCTTGCTAGACAACCGGAGGGAACGCCTGCAATATCAATAAGAGATGGGATGACTGCCTGTCTGTGCACGTGCATGTGAGAGACGGATTAGGAGGCATGCACGAATGATGAGGGGGGCGATATGGATGTGGTAAGCAGACATAACTACATAGGAAGATCATTTGTCCTTTGTCAGAGAAAGGAGAGACATAACTTGTGAGGTACGTCGATCGATGGGGGGAATAGTTAAAGTCGACCTAGGTATATGTTGGGAGATCGATCGGTATACATGCATGTGTGTGTTAGAAGCAAATGAGGCACGTGGAGAAGGATAGAGAGAGAGGCATGCATCTAGGAGGTGGTGCGAGAGTCATACTATATCGAGGGGGGAGAAGTGTGCGAGTACGAGATCGATGAAAAGAGTGGTTGGAGTGAGGCATGGACGGTATTAAGAGAAGAGGGGAAGCTTGTGTTTTGTGCTAGGCACACCTGGCTAGAGAGGCATATCGATCGATGTGTGCTGTAAAGAAGGAGCTGGGGGACCTACACACACCGTGGGTGAACGACCTAAAGTGAAAAGACGAATTTGCGCGATGGAGATAGAGAATGCTGAGGGAGGGTTCGAGGGATGCGGGTGTCTGCATGCATGAGAGAAAGTTAGCACTAGCTAGCTACAAAGATAAGAGGATTGTGTGGGTGTAAAAGACGAATAGAGGATCATACTTCATTATAAAAAGTGAATTCATATATTTGAAGAATTTATCATAGTGTTTTAAACCGACACATGTGTGAATATATATAACGGTGATACACATGGTGTGGTTATGAACATGTTATACTACATATAATATATTTTATCTCTACTCTTATAAAAATGGAGTTGTTGATGATGGTGCCATCCTACAATATAGGCCGTCCGATTTATATCTGACAGATAGGAAGGAAACTATGGAAATTTTGAAAAAAGATACCCACACCCCTCTCCATATTTGCAAATTAGGCCTCCCCTTGATCATGTTGATGTTCTGTGGAACGCATGGGCATCTTGCTAGTACTACGTATAACATATAGAACATTGATCATAATTTGGGCTAATGTGTGGCTTTTGCAGCTCAGGTCTAAATGCTTGTCATAATGTAGGGGGCGGGGCACTATAGTATGTGTGATAAACACGGTGTACACGTATGCAACATGGTTTAGATTATGAATATATATAGTTAGTACATCAAATGTACTATTATTTGGAATCAACATCAAGTGTATTCAAAATAGAATTCGAGTTCATGTAGTACACATAGTTCATATCTATCTCTATAGTAATCATGTGGTGTGTTATTAAGGTAATACACGAATGATGGTTGAAGTTGGCAACAATCATGATTGTAGATTGTTATTGAAATAGAGAAACGAATTCAAATTCAGATCATATTGCAGCGGTAGCATAGACATTTGGAATGCACTAAAATGTTGGTATGAGTAGGTTACATGCATTATACAGCAAGCGAAGAAATTTAATTGGACATAACATGGATTCATACTACCGGATAGCATTTAATTGCACTAAATTGTTGGTATGAGTAGCTTTAAATAGCATTTTTATAGTAAAACGGGGCAAGACTCTCTCTTTGGTGGTGTGAATAGTGTTATTTTTTTCGTTTTATTTTTGGTTGAGGGAAGTGCGAATTGATTTGGTACGTACAAGTACAATATTACACGTTAGGCTTGTCCCTAAAATTCAACCCGCGCCTTGTTATATCCCGAAAATTCAGATATCGTGCTCCCAAAACTGGCGCCTTCACGACCCGCGCCTTGCTATCCTGAAATTACAACGCGCGCGAAAACTCCCTCCAGCTGCCAAATCCCGACACATGAAATCCCCCTTCTAACCCTGAGCCGAAAGGGCCGCTAGTTCAAATCTGTGCGGGGTACTTTTTTAAAATACCCTACATTTTGGACAAGCGTGCCCCTAAGTCATGGTTCACCACCTCCCATTGCCTCCTTTTGCCATTCGAAATCCCAGGCCGCCATAACCTCTCCACTCCAGCCGCGAAACCCCACCCTCCTCCGTCCGCCACCTCACCGCTGCCCAGCTGGAGCCTCTTCCCCAACGATGTCATCCACCGCAACAGCTCGACGTCCCTCGTCCACCTCCCAGGATGAGGATCCGTCGTCCATCTCGTCGTCCCACTGGTTCAGCAGCCCTGTCCTCCACCTCCAAGGAGTTGCTCCAACGATCGCCTCGTCTATCGTGGCTGCTCCATCCCCACAACGCCGCCTTAACCTGCTCCACCGGAACCGCAACATCCTCACCGACTCCTCGGACGAAGCCAAGGCCTACTCGGCGCCACCAAAGAGGTTGTACGCTCCTCGCATCGCACCTTCTCCTTAGCTCGACATCCCAGCGCCGACGGTGCTCCATCCCACACCCCAATGGAGCGGCTACCTTGAAGTCGGCGCCGCGGGCGACATCTCCACGACGGCTCTCCCCCAGTGCGAGGCCCCTTCGGCGGCAGCGTCCATACTAGCCGGATCTGCTATTGTTGCTGCTGCTCCGGCTCTCGCTCGCTCGCACTGCTACTACTGCTACTCCGGCTCTTGCTCGCTCGCTCGCGCTGCTGCTGCTGCTCTCCCCCTTGCTTGTACTGCTGCTCTGCTCTGATTTAACTACACTTCAGTCGACTGAATCGACTTTTGGGTCAGTCGATTTTCAGGGGGTGGGGGGCTCACTGGAGTTAAGGAAGAACCACCCGCAGCGGGGACGGGGGCTCGCCGGAGAGGTACCCCACTATCTATCTTAGGGTTCAGGGTGGGGGAGGGGGGCCTATAGGGCTGGCCGGGGCGGCGGCGGACTGGCGGTCGGGAGTTGTTTCGGGGCGGCGAGGCGGCGCTGGGGCTGGCGGTTCGGCCGGTGGTGGCTGGCGGCTCAGGGGTGCAGGTTGAAAATGAACTGCAGGCCCTCCCTAAACTACATGTCAAGTGCCTCTCTGCTACCATTGCATTCAGTTTCGATAGTAACATTCAGATTCCATAGTAAATTTCAGTTTCGACAGTTAAGTTCAGACTCAACAATTTTTACCTCATCTGTTGTAGTCAGGTGGTTTTTGGTGATGTAAATTTTACATCTATTTTACATCATCTATTGGAGATGCTATTAGAATCCCACTTGAGATTGACGATGTCTGTCTTGTGCTGCTTCAGCCTTGATGTCTTACGGCTCACCGGGGCTGCTCAAACGACAGAACAATCCATCACAACAGAGCAGTGCCCTGGACGCCGTCTACATATTCTTCAGATCTTCCTCCACACCTCCGACAGCCACCTCTGCCTCAACTGCTTCAGCGACCAACCCAATGATGTCGAGGTCGACACGGCTATGGCAAAGAGGTTGTACACTTGTTCCATCACTCATTACTATACATTCATGTCGATCCATTAGGGCTATTTTGGTTCAACGGAAAAACATAGCAATAGGGAATTTTCCAATGGCACTCTACTATTCAATTATTCATGTATTTTGTTGAAAGGAATGAAGCAAAACATCCACATGGACCTACTTTTCAAAATCCTATGCATGAAAACAAGACCAAGTGCATTAGTGGCAGGATGACATTCTAACTGTACATGCTTTCATATGGTTTCACTTTATTTTGGCCATGTTTCTTTGCATTCCTCTGCTCTTCCAATTCCTGTAAACCAAACACTCAAGTTGACAGAAATCCCGTGTTTAGAAATGCTCTGTTTACCATGTGCATTCCTATCCTATTCCGATGTTTTTCCTATCCCTGCGTTTTTAGAATCATGCAAGCCAAATGAGCCCTTACAGAATTACTTCAATTACAGGTAGGTGTCGAAGGGAACTTTGTGTGGTTTGTCCTGCTCCTATCGCGACGTCGTCCACCTCAACTGAGTTGCTCCATCGACAGAAACATCCACCAAACCAGACATCACGACTCCTGACCGTCTTTCGCCGCCTCAGATCTCCTTCCCTGCCGCTGGCACCCACCGCAACGGCATCACCATCACCGACTCAGCATATGATCCTAAGGAGTACACGGGTCCACAAGAGAGGTCACACTCTTTTGTTTCTGATTATGTTATGCATTGCTTAAAATTACCTACTACTTTATCATCCTGTTCACCTCTTGGACTCCAAGTCAGGTCCAAATTAATGTTCAAACTTGAATTCTAAATTAGTTGTGGGGCACATATCGAGGAAGCAATGAACATTATCTCTGTCTAATATCTGGTTCACCTAGGGTATGCCTATGTTGTTCATCTTGGGTGGAAAACAAATAGTAAAGCAATCATCATCTGTCTTTTTATTAAATTAAAGCAATCATCAGCCTGATATCACTATTTTTGGATCCATCCACTAGTTTTTACCATCACTCTAAATTTCTGCATGCTCTCCTTACATAATATCACCATTTTTTTCGTATGCATGTCAGATATTGTACACAGTCATGCTGAACATGTAGAGAAAAAGAGAAGAGTTTTGTGCGGCAATACAATGTCATGCAGACATCGCTCCATGGTGGGTTCAATGGCAAACCCTCCCCACCTCTCTCCAGATTGTAATCTAGAGGAAGATATCTGTTCTGAGGCGGATTCAGACGCCGCTGACCACTCCTATTTACCCCCAAGGTGTTTGCTCTACCTTGGCATGATGATGTTAGTCATATCATGCATCTGTTGCCTTGCAGTGCCTACTTTTGACATCATATATGTCATCGGCTTAGTTTAGACATGTTCTATAATGCCACCTGTTTAGTTTCTATATCATATATGGGTATTGTGCAGTCTCATGTCTTTTAGCCAGCCATAATATATGTGAAATGTGCAATGCCATCATGTTTAACCAGGCATCATATATTTGAATGATATCTTTCCCATCCTTTTCTTCATTACATTTCCATTTGTCGACAATGTTTGTACATTAAACTACTCTTCCTGTGAAACAGCAATTTGGGTGGGAGATTGAAAAATCTGGAGTGAAAACAAGGCCTTCAGCGCAGACAGTGCTACCTGTCGAAGCAGATCTCTTGTTGGGTCCCGATAGCTCCTCAGAGATGGATTCAGAGATAGATGACCAGTCCTATTCCCCCACCGAGGTGTATGCTCTAACTTGGCACGGCTATACTTCTCATATCATGCATATGGTGTCTTGCATTGCATAGATTAGACATCATATACATAATATTCAACACCATGTTCTTAGTTCAGACATCATATCTAATGCCCTCTGTTTACCCTATAAATCACATATGTGAATTAAATGATGTGATCCTAATTACTTAGATAACATGTAGGTGAATTATGTCATGAGATCCTATTTAGTTATTCATCATATCTTTGAATTATGTTAAGCTATGCTATCCAGTTTAGATAGACATCATGTATGTGAAATTATGTCATGCTATCCGTTTTAGTTAAACAATATACATGTCAACTATTTCATGCCCTCTTTTTTCCACACTATCTATTGCATATGTCTCTCATACAATGTCTGTACATTCAACTATGTTTCCTGTTTATTAGCCATTTGAATTCGAGTGGGTGATGCCAGCATCTAGAGGACTAAAAACATGGTCTTCAAATAAAACAGTGCTACCTCTTGGTGGAGATAGCACCCCGGTTGTACATGCACGAGAACCAACCCAACCACACATAACCCAAACTCTTGCAGATTGTACCCCTACTGCGATGGACAAAGAACCAGCTGTTGGGGATCGTAGCAGAAATTTAAAATATTCTATGCATCACCAAGATCAATCTATGGAGTAATCTAGCAATGAGGGGAAGGGGAGTGCATCTACATACCCTTGTAGATCGCTAAGCGGAAGCGTTACTAGAATCCGGATGAGGTAGTCGTACTCCTAGCGATTCAGATCGCGGTCGATTCTGATCTAAGTGCCGAACAACGGCGTCTCCGCGTTCAACACACGTGCAGCCTGGTGACATCTCCCATGCCTTGATCCAGCAAGGAGAGAGGGAGAGGTTGGGGAAGACTCCGTCCAGCAGCAATGCGACGATGTGGTGGTGGTGGAGGAGCGCGGTATTCCAGCAGGGCTTCACCAAGCACTACGAGAGACGAGGAGGGAGAGAGGTAGGGATGCGCCTTGGGAGAGAGAGACTCGTGTGTTGTGCAGCCCCAAAACCTCCACTATATATAGGGGCAAGGGCAAGGGGGGGCGCCCTAGGGTTTCCCCTAGGGGGGGGGGGCGGCGGCCAGGGCAGATGGGATCTCCCCCTTGGGTGACTTGGCCCCCAAGCCAGGAGGTGGGAACCCTAGATGGGGCGCCCCAAACCCCCTGGTCACGTGGGAATAGGTGAGGGGGGCGCACTTCCCCTTAGTGGGCTGGTTTGCCCCCTTCCCTTGGCCCATGAAGCCCCCCAACACTTGTCGGGGCTCCCGAAACACCATTCGGTCATGCTGGTCATCACCCGGTACCTCCGGAACACTTCCGGACTCCAAAACCCTTCGTCCAATATATCAATCTTCACCTCCGGACCATTCCGTAACTCCTCGTGACGTCCGGGATCTCATCCGGAACTCCGAACAACATTCGGTAACCGCATACATACTTTCCCTATAACCCTAGCGTCATCGAACCTTACGTGTGTAGACCCTGCGGGCTCGGGAATAATGCAGACATGACCGAGACATCTCTCTGGTCAATAACCAACAACGGGATCTAGATACTCATGTTGGCTCCCACATGATCCACGATGATCTCATCGGATGAACCACGATGTCAAGGATTCAGTCAATCCCGTATACAATTCCTTTGTCTACCGGTATAGTACTTGCCCGAGATTCGATTGTCGGTATCCCGATACCTTGTTCAATCTCGCTACCGGAAAGTCTCTTTACTCGTTCCGTAACACATCATCCCGTGATCAACTCCTTGGTCACATTGTGCACATTATGATGATGTCCTACCGAGTGGGCCCAGAGATACCTCTCCGTTTTCACGGAGTGACAAATCCCAGTCTCGCTTCGTGCCAACCCAATAGACACTTTTGAAGATACCCGTAGTGCACCTTTATAGCCACCCAGTTATGTTGTGGCGTTTGGTACACCCAAAGCATTCCTATGATATACGGGAGTTGCACAATCTCATGGTCTAAGGAAATGATACTTGACATTAGAAAAGCTTTAGCAGACGAACTATTACGATCTTGTGCTAGGCTTAGGATTGGGTCTTGTCCATCACATCATTCTCCTAATGATGTGATCCCGTTATCAATGACATCCAATGTCCATGGTCAGGAAACCATGACCATCTATTGATCAATGAGCTAGTCAACTAGAGGCTTACTAGGGACATGTTGTGGTCTATGTATTCACACATGTATTACGGTTTCCGATTAATACAATTATAGCATGAACAATAGACAATTATCATGAACAAGGAAAGACAATAATAACCATTTTATTATTGCCTCTAGGGCATATTTCCAATAGTCTCCCACTTGCACTAGAGTCAATAATCTAGTTCACATCACTATGTGATTGCAATGAATCCAACACCCATGGGGTTTGTTCATATCTTGCTTGTGAGAGAGGTTTATTAGTCAATGAGTCTGAACCTTTCAGATCCATGTGTGCTTTACAAATCTCTATGTCATCTTGTAGATGCAGCTACCACGCACTACTTGGAGCTATTCCAAATAACTGTTCTACTATATGAATCCGGTTTACTACTCGGAGTCATCCGGATTAGTGTCAAAGTTTGCATTGACGTAACCCTTTATGACGAACTCTTTTACCACCTCCATAATCGAGAAAATTCCTTAGTCCAGTAGTTACTAAGGATAAGTTCGACCGCTGTCGTGTGATCCATTCCTGGATCACTCTTGTACCCCTTGACTGACTCATGGCAAGGCACACTTCAGGTGCAGTACACAGCATAGCATACTGTAGAGCCTACGTCTAAAGCATAGGGGATGACCTTCGTCCTTTCTCTCTCTTCTTCCGTGGTCAGATCTTGAGTCTTACTCAATATTCACACCTTGTAACACAACTAAGAACTCCTTCTTTGTTGATCTATTTTGAACCCCTTCAAAATCTTGTCACGGTATGTATTCATTCGAAAGTACTATTAAGCGTTTTTTGATCTATCCTTATAGATCTTGATGCTCAATGTTCAAGTAGCTTAATCCAGATTTTCCATTGAAAAACACTTTTTAAATAACCCTGCATGCTTTCCAGAAATTCTACATCATTTCTGATCAACAATATGTTAACAACATATACTCATCAAAAATTCTATAGTGCTCCCACTCACTTCTTTGGAAATACAAGTTTCTCATAAACTTTGTATAAACCCAAAATCTTTGATCATCTCATCAAAGCGTACATTCCAACTTCGAGATGCTTACTCCAGTCCTTAGAAGGATTGCTGGAGCTTTGCATACTTGTCAGCATCTTTCAGGATTGACAAAACCTTCTGGTTGTATCACATACAACCTTTCTCAAGAAAATGTCAAGGAAACAATGTTTTTTACATCCTATCTGCAAGATTTCATAAATAATGCAGTAACTGCTAACATAATTCCAACAGACTCTTAGCATCGCTACGAGTGAGAAAGTCTCATCGTAGTCAACTCCTTGAACTTGTCGGGAAACATCTTAACGACAAGTCGAGCTTTCTTAATGGTGACACTTACCATCATTGTCTGTCTTCCTTTTAAAATCCATCTGCACCCAACAGCCTTACGACCATCAAGTGGTTCTTTCAAAGTCTATACTTTCTTTTATACATGGATCCTCTCTCGGATTTTATGGCCTCGAGCCATTCTTCGGAATCTGGGCCCACCATCACTTCTCCATAGCTCGTAGGTTCATTGTTGTCTAGCAACATGACTTCCAAGACAGGATTACATACCACTCTGAAGTAGTATGCATCCTTGTCGACCTATGAGGTTTGGTAGTGACTTGATCCGAAGTTTCATGACCACTATCATAAGCTTCCACTTCAATTGGTGTAGGTGCCACAGGAACAACTTCATGTGCCCTGCTACACACTAGTTGAAGTGACGGTTCAATAACCTCATCAAGTCTCCACCATCCTCCCACTCAATTCTTTCGAGAGAAACTTTTCCTCGAGAAAGGACCCATTTCTAGAAACAATCACTTTTGCTTCCGGATCTGAAATAGGAGGTATACCCAACTATTTTTGGGTATTCTATGAAGATGCATTTATCCGCTTTGGGTTCGAGATTATCAGCCTGAAACTTTTTCACATAAGCATCGCAGCCCCAAACTTTTAAGAAACGATAGCTTAGGTTTCTCTAAACCATAGTTCATTTGGTGTCGTCTTAACGGAATTGTGTGGTGCCCTATTTAAAGTGAGTGCGGTTGTCTCTAATGCCTAACCCATAAACGATAGTGGTAATTCGATAAGAGACATCATGGTATGCACCATATCCAATAGGGTGCAGTTGTGATGTTCGGACACACCATCACACTATGGTGGTCCAGGCGGTATTAGTTGTGAAACAATTTCCACAATGTCTTAATTGTGTGCCAAACTCGTAACTCAGATATTCATCTCTATGATCATATCATAGACATTTTATCATCTTGTCATGACGATCTTCAACTTCACTCTGAAATTACTTAAACCTTTCAATAATTCAGACTTGTGTTTCATCAAGTAAATATACTCAGCATCTACTCAAATCATCTGTGAAGTAAGAACATAACGATATCCACTGCATGCCTCAGCACTCATTGGACTGCACACATCAAAATGTATTACTTCCAACAAGTTGCTTTCTTGTTCCATCTTACTGAAAACGAGGCCTTTCAGTCATCTTGCCCATGTGGTATGATTTGCATGTCTCAAGTGATTCAAAATCAAGTGAGTCCAAACGATCCATCTGCATGGAGTTTCTTCATGCATATCTACCAATAGACATGGTTCACATGAGATCCATCAACATGGAGCTTCTTCATGCGTTTTATACCAACATGACTCAAATGGCAGTGCCACAAGTACGTGGTACTATCATTACTATCTTATATCTTTTGGCATGAACATGTGTATCACTACGATCGAGATTCAATAAACCATTCATTTTAGGTGCAAGACCATTGAAGGTATTATTCAAATAAACAGAGTAACCATTATTCTCCTTAAATGAATAATCGTGTGGCGATAAACATAATCCAATCATGTCTATGCTCAACGCAAACACCAAATAAAAATTATTTCGGTTTAACACCAATCCCGATGGTAGAGGGAGCGTGCGATGTTTGATCACATCAACCTTGGAAACACTTCCAACACATATCATCATCTCACCTTTAGCTAGTCTCCGCAGCCTTTTATTTCGAGTTACTAACGCTTAGCAACCGAACCGGTATTTATTACCCTGGTGCTACTAGGAGTACTAGTAGAGTACACAATAATATGACGTATATCCAAAATACTTCTATCGACCTTGCCAGCCTTCTCATCTACCAAGTATCTAGGGTAGTTCTGCTTCAGTGGTCGTTCCCCTCATTATAGAAGCACTTAGTCTCGGGTTTGGTTCAACCTTGGGTTTCTTCACTAGAGCAGCAACTGATTTGCTGTCTCATGAAGTATCCCTTCTTTCCCTTGCCCTTCTTGAAACTAGTGGTTTAACCATCAACAATTGATGCTCCTACTTGATTTCTACTTTCTCGGTGTCAAACATCGTGAGTTGCTCAAGGATCATCATGTCTATCCCTGATATGTTATAGTTCATCACGAAGCTCCAATAGCTTGGTGGCAGTGACTATGGAGAACCATCACTATCTCATCTGGAAGATTAACTCCCACTCGATTCAAGCGATTGCAGTACTCAGAAAATCTGAGCACATGCTCAACGTTTGAGTTTTTCTCCCTTAGTTTGCAGGCTTAAGAAACTTGTCAGAGATCTCCTACCTCTTGACGTGGGCACTAGTCAGAAATTCCAATTTCAGTCTTTGGAACATATCATATGTTCTGCGACGTTTCAAAAACGTCTTTGGTGCCACAATTCTAAACCGTTAGTATTACATACTGTACTATCACGTAGTCATCAAAACGTGTATGGCAGATGTTTCCCAACATCTACAAACGATGCTCGAGGTTCAACACACTGAGCGGTGCATTAAGGACATAACCCTTCTGTGCAGCAATGAGGACAATCCTGAGTTCAGGGACCTAGTCCACATAATTGCTAATGTCAACTCTCAACTAAATTTTCTCTAGGAACATATCTAAAACAGTAACCAAAGCGTGAGCTACGACATAATTTGCAAAGACCTTTTGACTATGTTCATGATAATTAAGTTCATCTAATCAAATTATTCAATGAACTCCCACTTAGATAGACATCCCTCTAGTCATCTAAGTGATACATGATCCGAGTCAACTAGGCCGTGTCCGATCATCACATGAGACAGACTAGTCATCATCGATGAACATCTTCATGTTGATTGTATCCACTATATGACTCATGTTCGACCTTTCGGTCTTCCGTGTTCCGAGGCCATGTCTGTACATGCTAGGCTCGTCAAGTTAACCTAAGTGTATTGCGTGTGTAAATCTGGCTTACACCCGTTGTATGCGAACATTAGAACCTATCACACCCGATCATCACGTGGTGCTTCGGAACAACGGACCTTAGCAACGGTGCACAGTTAGGGGGAACACTTTCTTTAAATTATTGCGAGGGATCATCTTATTTATGCTACCGTCGTTCTAAGCAAATAAGATGTAAAAATGACAAACATCACATGCAAATCATAAAGTGACATGATATGGCCAATATCATCTTGCGCCTTTGATCTCCATCTTCGAGGCGCGACATGAACACCATCGTCACCGGCATGACACCATGATCTCCATCATCATGATCTCCATCATCGTGTCTTCATGAAGTCACCTCGCCAACTATTACTTCTACTACTATGGCTGACGGTTAGCAATAAAGTAAAGTAATTACATGGCGTTTTCATTGACATGCAGGTCATAAATAAATTAAGACAACTCCTATGGCTCCTGCTAGTTGTCATACTCATCGACATGCGAGTCGTGATTCCTATTACAAGAACATGATCAATCTCATACATCACATATATCATTCATCACATCCTTTTGGCCATATCACATCACATAGCATACCCTGCAAAAACAAGTTAGACGTCCTCTAATTGTTGTTGCATGTTTTACATGGCTACTATGGGTTTCTATAAAGAACGTTTCTTACCTACGCAAAACCACAATGGTGATATGCCAATTGCTATTTACCCTTCATAAGGACCCTTTTCATCGAATCCGATCCAACTAAAGTGGGAGAGACAGACACCCGCCAGCCACCTTATGCATCGAGTGCATGTCAGTCGGTGGAACCTGTCTCATGTAAGTGTACGTGTAAGGTAGGTCCGGGCCGCTTCATCCCACAATGCCGCCGAATCAAGATAAGACTAGTAACGGCAAGCAAATTGAACAAATCATCGCCCACAACTACTTTGTGTTCTACTCGTGCATAGAATCTACGCATAGACCTAGCTCATGACGCCACTGTTGGGGATCGTAGCAGAAATTTAAAATTTTCTACGCATCACCAAGATCAATCTATGGAGTAATCTAGCAACGAGGCGAAGGGGGTGCATCTACATACCCTTGTAGATCGCTAAGCGGAAGCGTTACTAGAACGCGGATGAGGTAGTCGTACTCGTAGCGATTCAGATCGCGGTCAATTCCGATCTAAGCGCCAAACAACGACGCCTCCGTGTTCAACACACGTGTAGCCCGGTGACATCTCCCATGCCTTGATCCAGCAAGGAGAGAGGGAGAGGTTGGGGAAGACTCCGTCCAGCAGCAACACGACGACGTGGTGGTGGTGGAAGAGCGCGGTATTCCAGCAGGGCTTCGCCAAGCACTATGAGAGACGAGGAGGGAGAGAGGTAGGGCTGCGCCTTGGGAGAGAGAGACTCGTGTGTTGTGCAGCCCCAAAACCCCCACTATATATAGGGGCAAGGGAAAGGGAAGGCGCCCTAGGGTTTCCCCTAGGGGGCGGCGGCCAGGGCAGATGGGATCTCCCCCTTGGGTGACTTGGCCCCCAAGCCAGGAGGTGGGAACCCTAGATGGGGCGCCCCAAACCCCCTGGTCACGTGGGAATAGGTGAGGGGGGCGCACAGCCCCTTAGTTGGCTGGTTTGTCCCCTTCCCTTGGCCCATGAAGCCCCCCAACACTTGCCGGGGCTCCCGAAACACCTTTCGGTCATGCTGGTCATCACCCGGTACCTCCAGAACACTTCCGGACTCCAAAACCCTTCGTCCAATATATCAGTCTTCACCTCCGGACCATTCTGGAACTCCTCGTGACGTCCGGGATCTCATCCGGGACTCCGAACAACATTCGGTAACCGCATACATACTTTCCCTATAACCCTAGCATCATCGAACCTTAAGTGTGTAGACCCTATGGGCTCGGGAATAATGCAGACATGACCGAGACATCTCTCTGGTCAATAACCAACAGCGGGATCTGGATACACATGTTGGCTCCCACATGATCCACGATGATCTCATCGGATGAACCACGATGTCAAGGATTCAGTCAATCCCGTATACAATTCCCTTTGTCTACTGGTATAGTACTTGCCCGAGATTCGATCGTCGGTATCCCAATACCTTGTTCAATCTCGTTACCGGCAAGTCTCTTTACTCGTTTCGTAACACATCATCTCGTGATCAACTCCTTGGTCACATTATGCACATTATGATGATGTCCTACCGAGTGGGCCCAGAGATACCTCTCTGTTTACACGGAGTGACAAATCCCAGTCTCGATTCGTGCCAACCCAACAGACACTTTCGGAGATACCTGTAGCGCACCTTTATAGCCACCCAGTTTTGTTGTGGTGTTTGGTACACCCAAAGCATTCCTAGGGTATCCGGGAGTTGCACAATTCATGGTCTATGGAAATGATACTTGACATTAGAAAAGCTTTAGCAGACGAACTATACGATCTTGTTCTAGGCTTAGGATTGGGTCTTGTCCATCACATCATTCTCCTAATGATGTGATCCCGTTATCAATGACATCCAATGTCCATGGTCAGAAAACCATGACCATCTATTGATCAACGAGCTAGTCAACTAGAGGCTTACTAGGGACATGTTGTGGTCTATGTATTCACACATGTATTACGGTTTCCGGTTAATACAATTATAGCATGAACAATAGACAATTATCATGAATAAAGAAATACAATAATAACCATTTTATTATTGCCTCTAGGGCATATTTCCAACACCAGCTTCACCCAATCTAACTCCAACCCCAGCAGATAGTAACCCGGTTCCTGTTGACACAACACCATCTCCACCACAGAGCTCCCAAAAAAGAGCAGTTAATAAGGCAGCACCAGTGCCCAAAGGGCCAGTACTACCACGGCGAACCCCAACTCCACCAGTTAGTACACCTATTCCTGTGGAGGAAGCACAACCAGCTAGTCGTAGTTTAGCATCTACCGCATTTGATGTTGTTAAATCGTATGTGTGTATCTTCCCATCTTGGAAATATTATACTGAAGATGAAGGAAAATGCCAGTTGTAGGTGATTGTCCAGGAGTTATGTGTAAGTAATGTTATTCATGGCAATTACTTTGCTTTGTCCCATATATCCTACCTCCATGATGGTTACAATACAGGAAATTTTCCCATTTTTCTCTATAGAGAAGGACCGATTTGGAAACTCAGGATGAGGTAACCTGTGCTAATACCTCTGCTATCTTCAAGAATGCTTGGTGGCAGTATCGGAATTACCTGAAGAAAACATACTTCACCGGCAAAGAAACTCATCAAATTCCCTTACGTTCTCCTAAGACACATTTACTGGACGATGACTGGGAATGCCTTGTTCTGTACTGGTCTTGAACCAAAAATGTGGTAAGGTCTATGAGATCATTTTCTATTTTTAAGTACTATATTCTTGCGTCTTACTGTACTCTGTTCATGTAGAACAAGTGCCTAAACCCAAAGAACAACTGTTCTAATTTAAGATTCCATTGCTATCATAGTTCAAAAAAGCGCTAGGCGTTAATTGTGCATTTTGCCACCGCCTTGCGTTTTACTGACCAAAGCGCATGCTTATGCGCAGTTATGCACAGATTAAGCGTAGTTATGCGCAATGCGTTTCGCCAACGCCTAGAGCCAAGGCGCGCTTAAGCACTCGCTTAGGCGCGCCTTTTTTAGCTATGATTGCTATCGTGCATACCGCTTTGCTCTTGTGTCACTGTATTTACTCATACAAACTTATTTTTTAATTGAAGGATCCAATCGAAACTTCAATGGCACAGCAAGTATGTTCAGGCATGTTTATTTAACATGATTGCTCTTATCATAGCTCTGTTGATTTCAATTTAAATTGTGTATACAGTTGACTTCTCATATCATGCACATTACTAGCATCACGACAGAGCCAATAGTGTTGTTGTACATGTAGACCCGTGGTACCCATCTGAAATCTTGTTGTGCCGTGTAGTTTCCCACGCTTTGTATTCTTTCACTGCTACTTTGTCTTGAACTGATATGATTTGAACCGTGTCTCTATTTTGATTTGGCAAGACAATGCAGTGACCATAGGACATAGATATATGTTTGTTTGATGCTTTTATTATGTACTAGTACTTGGCAATAGAAGACTTGGTAGTTTAATCATGTCCACCTTACTAATGAGCTGGTTCACCAAAATGAGTTTCATATACTGTACATGCTAAACAGTTATGTGTCTGCTTGTTTCTTCTTTTAGAATGCTGACAGAATATTGGGGAAGAGTGCCTTACTAAGCAATGGTAAAGGAAGTAATGCAGATAAGGTTCAGGATAGTGACACATCCTTGTTGGTCTCCAACAAAGCTGATAAAACAGCTAAGGAAGACTATCTCGAAGACAGTGAGACAACCCCAAAGTCTTGTCTTGGTTTAGTGTTGGAGTTACTGGCCACTACCGCTTGCACAAGCTATTCAAACTCACTGTCTGAATCGGTTTGGTTTCTTGAGTCTCAACTACAAGCTGAAAGACATCGATCAGCTGTGCTACGACAAGAAGCGGAAGGACTGCGGAATTCCCTGGAGCATTCAGATGCATACTTTCTGGTGCAATAGCAAGCATTGGAGTATTTTAGCGCCAAACAGGACAAAGCTAATAAGCTAGATAAGCTTATTGCCAGCATGGTGGATACCACATTTCTTGAGCTCTTCTGAAGTTGTTTCAGTTATGCTCTTGTTTTGCTGCCGCATTTATTTGCACTGGTGGCCAATTTGGACGACCAGTGTATGTAATATGCTGCTTTGTTCCCTATATTTGCACTGGTGATGAACTTTGATGCCCAGTGGATGTAATATGTGTAATAGCGGTAATAGCCTAGCGTTAATTGCTTGCTTATTTATTTCCTTATTGTCTTGTTTAGTTGTTTGCTTGTAGTCACTACAGTTCTTTTTCTGTGTTTTTCTAGTGGCCACAATAACCTATTTTTGGAAACTAGGCCAAACTAATCATGGCAACATACGGACTGTTGTAACCATGGGCCTCCTGCGGGCCGTATGATCCATGGGCCTTCTACGGGCCATAGGATCTATTGGCCTTCTATACGGGCCGTAGGATCCATGGGCCTTCTACGGGTCGTACGATACATGGGTCGTAGGATCCATGGGCCTTCTACAGGTTGTATCGTCATTTCGCTAATCATGGGTCGTACTATTCGTGGACAATAACGGGCCGTTTATTGGCCGTATTTGATAACTCTGTGAAAATAGTCCAATGGGTTTTTTTGACATGAAAACGGCCCAACGTATTAACGGGCCACAAACAGGCTGGTTGTAACCATGGGCTGAATTTGGCCCACAAGCAGAAAATGACAGTAACGGGCCGTAAGTAACCGAATGCTGGAAATGAGCCCAAGAATAAATGGGCCCTGAGAAGACCGAAAGATATCATGGGTTGGAAACGGCCCAACGGAATAATGGACCGTTAATGGGTATAAAGTGATGCACTGTTCATTACGGGCCAGTTTTACCACGAGTAGTTAAGGGGCCGAGGGTTACTAAGGGCCTCATATGGGCTAAAAGATGTCATGGGCCATACATGGGCCGGAAGTTAAAATGGGTTGGAATTATATTGGATGGCCCAGATGACGCTACTGGGCCTAATTCGGATAGGCCGTAAGAGGGCCCTGGAAAAGTGGAATGTAAATAGGCTATACATGAACATGTCGTTAACAGGCTTGCCGTGGGCCGGCCCGCCACCTTTTGACCAAGTCAAACGGGCCGACCTTTTCACAGGAATGGGCCTCTGTTGGGTCGTGCCACGTGTCGGTGTATCATAGGCGCTTTGGGTCCAATGAGTGGATGACATCTGTCCCAACGGTGAGCCGACACGTGTTTCCTCCAGCCAATGATGATTTTACACGTGGAAAAGGCCCATTGGTCGGGGCTGTTAATGGGTTATCGGATCCAAAACCGTACCCGATAGCTTAATGGCGTTCCATTACGGTGGATGCCATGTGTCGGTCACCCTTGACGAAAGCACTTCTGTGACGCGTGATTTATCGTCATGGAAGTGGACACTTCCATGATGATAATTTTGGTAATGTCATGGAACACTTCTACGACAGCACATATATGACTATCTTGATTCTGTCATAAATTTTTCATGGATGTACATGCATGACAGAAAATCTGACCTACTATGACAAACACGTATCATCACAGAAGTATATTTTTTTGTAGTGGGAACTCCTTGAACTCAACCTGCAACTCCACTCGATGATTCAATTCATGCGACTTTTCTGTAGTTCACCTGAAATGAAGCAAAGATTTCATCATTCAGCTAGCAAGAAGTACTTGCTGTTGTGAGCTGGCATGTTCTTCTTTAGTAGTTGCACAAAAATTGAGCAACATTAAGGTTGGCTATCCTGCTCATGTAAGGTGCAACTATAATTTGCTTATACTTTTGTGCAGTTCCACTAAAATAAAGTGCCATTGTGGTGACAGCGACGGCTCATCTTGCAAAGGCTAATAAAATGTTGCATGAGATTACCAGCAGAATTTGATGGAGATTTTGGAAACTCGAATCACCATTTTGTGCGGTTCCACCAAAATTGAGAGATGTTGCCCACGTGACATTTTAGTTGAACTGCACAAGACACTCATTTAAAAAAGTGTTTTGTGCAGTTCACCAAAAGGTCACAATAGCAACAAGGTGAAATGGATATCCCTATCTGCACAAAAGATAGAAAGTAAACAGTTGCTGGTCAATAAGAATATATGAAACAAACACGAAATGAAAAGAAGCATCTTAATTATGTTCATGGCAATCATGCAAGGACGGTAGAAATTTTAAAACGTCGGCAATGCTTCACGTTACCGGAAGCATTACGATCAACAATGACATTCGTCAAATATGGGATTACTTTAATGGTGGCATTGCTTGTTTACTAGATATAGTAAATCAACAGCAGCTAAAGAGTTGGTTTAAGGGCATGGGACCGTGGGGACACCTGGTCACTCATCAGTGTAAAGAAGCAACTTACTTATCATACTGGGGAAAACAACAGGAGTACCATTTGTAACACAGTTTAATTGCATCATATCACTGGAGGCACTAGATTAACAATAACACTGGTTAGACATGTCTTTAAGGTAACAGTGTGATCGCTTCATTTTACATGTGCCCTTACATTAACAACAACAAAATGTTGGTATAAGGACATGCGACAGTGGACGCGTCAGCACAATGTACCTACAAGGAAGCATACAGTGGTGATGCCGAGTTTGTTCATGCTTTGTGAGGGCAGCAAATCTAATCCTAGAGAACTTTTACTATGTGAGGGCAGCAAATCTAATCTTGGAGACCTTTTACTATGTGAGATCAACAAACCTTATCCTGGAGACCTTTTACTATGTGAGGGCAGCAAATCTAATCCTGGAGACCTTTCACTATGTGTGGGCAGCAAATCTAATCCTGGAGACCTTTTACTATGCGAGTGCAGCAAATCTAATCCTGGAGACCTTTTACTATGTGAGGGCAGCAAATCTAATCCTGGACATACTCTGTTGACTTGTCCACCAGCCGCCACTTTCTATCCTTTTTTCAACCAATAATAGATCTGTTCCTTATCTAGTTTGATTGCGTTTTCCCATTATTTCCCTTTTCAACCAAGAGACCGGTTGGGTATCCGGTCTCTACTACTTTCCCCTATTATTTCCTCTTCGAATCAAGTCCTAGATTCATGCTACAACTTTCCCCCCTTTCTTCGTTGTTTGAACCAAGTCCTAGATGAAGTAGCTTTACCTCTAATAATACTAAAAATTTAGGTGGATTTGGAAGAGCTGATGGAAGTAGAAAAAGATGCACGTGCAGACACATGGGGAGCTGGGGTGGTAGAGCAAGGCCGCTTTCGAAGAACTTATACCTGAGGGTCGTCGGGATGTCGGCAGCGGTAGGTTGTATCTGTGCACAATACGGCAGGGAGGAAGAAGGGTCGGAGGACCTCCCGAGCCGGCGTTGTGTCAGAGAGAACGACACGGGCAGAGGATCAGGCCCCGCCAGCAGCTGTGGGTTTCCTCCCTCGCCGGTGATGACCGCATGAATGATGCACCTTCGTCCTCTACACACACCAAATGAAGGGATCCGGCCGGATCTGTGACCAGCGGTGAGCAGAGAGAAAATGTCGCTACTGTTGTCTTGTTTAGATCTGGAGAGGATGAGAGAATGAAGAGAGAAACCCTAGTAAAGCAAGTGCTCAGGCCCCTGCGTACATATATAGTGGAGTGATTATATTTTTCTCTCCACAACAAGCATTTCAATTTGTGTATGTGGCATTGAAGAAAAGAAACTCTCTATTTAAGGTGACTAACTGTATGACTCCTACTTACTAGTAGTAGTATTGTTCACTTGTGGTCCCCGGCCCTCCATTCATTAAACAACCCCATGGGTGAATAAACATACAGTACTAGTATTTATATAGAACGAACAAGCTCGAACTATTTTCTCATAGTTAAAAGTTGAGGGCGGGGCTTTTCCCGGGCAGTACGCGCGGCAATTTTCGTGTAAACGGTTTGACAGAGAGGCGAGGAGGGTGAGGCAGTAGCGGATTCAACTTACTTACTGTCGAGCTATGCGATTTGACGACGTGTTACTGATGGAAAGACTTGTGATATGACTACTCACCATAGTCATGAATTACTAGCGCTATGACCAGAGTGATGCCCCCCTTCTATTCCACACTCTAATCTGGTGCATGACACGTCGACACGGATGCTGGCTCTCCCACATGTCGACCAAGTACGTAGTAAGAAGGAGCAAAGAATCATGCGGTATATATAGTATATACTAGTACTACTACTCATGTCGGAGGAGTGCGAACCACGGCAGCCCAGTGAACCAGCAGTGCGAACCACGGCAGCCCAGTGAACCAGCAGTGCGAACCACGGCAGCCCAGTGAACCAGCAGTAGAAAACAATGTGGTGATATGGCCATAAAAACAATGTGCTATGGTCCAGACTGTAGCATGTACAGTACTACTCATCTTCATTTGGATCCCTGAGCTACAGCTAGTTTGGGTTGAAATAGCATCAAAGTATCCAAACAGGAGGGGTTAATTTGAGCTAGTTTGCTCTAACCCAGCTAAAAAGACTAGCCCGGTGGAGAGGTTCTAATTTGGTTAGTTCTCCTCGGGCCCACTAAAACAGAATGAAAAAATCTCCCTTGCCCTCACCAGATTGCTCCGTCCGCCCTCCCCACCTCGCACGACTCCTCTCTATTCCCCATCGGGCCGCTCGCCCAAGCACCGCTCCGCGGCTTGCCCTCTCTCTCCTCCGGCCGCCCTCTCCCTTCACCGGTTGTTTTTCTCCCTCTATCATGCGCGACAGCGGCGCATCTACCAGGGAGGTCGCGAGAGGGGTGAGTTTGTGCATTCCTTCTCTGTCTCACGGCCATATCATTGATCTTGCTCGCTCTAGCGCTAATTTTGATTTGGAAAAGTAGATCCTGATTAAACTTGGAATAGATTTGTGGTGCACGCATGGAATTGTTTGATGCTGCTTGACGAGGTAATAAATCTTTATAGAGGCCCAAAGATTCAGTTCACCTTTCTAGGTATTTCAGTTTCAGGCTTGCATTATTTCTTGAGGCCCAAAGATTTGGTTCGCAGTCGTCGGCAAGCGGTCCTACTACCCATGCCGGTGTCGACCTCAACTCGCAAGTGCCGGCGTCGGAGGGCTTACCGGGGCTTGGGCTCTATAGAGCCTTCCTCCAGAGTGACGATGACGGTCTCCTCCCTGGGTGCGTGAGGGGCTCCGGGCTCCCTCCCTATCGTGAATGACTTTCGTGATGAGTTAGCACATGCTTTGTTTCATGGAGTGTATTTTTTTGTGAAGCTTGATCGACGACTTGTATGTTTAAGTGGGATATCTCATTTGTATGGACAAAGTAAAATTTATCATGTTTTGCATGCTTGATTTCTAAAGATGGTTCGTTTATGTCAATTGTGAGTGGGAGGAGGCCACACAAGAGCCGGCCACACCAAATCCGGCAGGAAATAGGGTCCAAAGTAGTCAAATGATTGAGAAAGAGCATTTATTATCAATCTAACCCTTCCATCCATACACCTCTTTGGTTAGAGTTAGTTCAGGGTTAGAATCTAACTCTAACCTCTAACTAAGTTAGAGTTCTCCTCATCTCGGTTCATCACCATCATACTTTCCCCATGCCTATGTTTTCGGTATCCTGTGAATCAAAGAGGCCCTTAGACTGGTTTAGGTCCGGTCATTTTTTATGAACGTGTTATGTCCAAAATTTAATGAACGTGCTCAGGTTTCTAGGAAAATAATCTGGTTTCATGTAGTAATTAATTAATTTATTTATTCTTATGCGGGGGGTTTGCATGTAATTCGTGAGGTTTGAAATGTAAAGTACCCCGGCATATGCTCCGAGTTGTGCATGCACTACGACCTAGACGCTCTATGTCCCACATGTCGGCGAAAGGGAGCACGTGGAAATAGCCTAGGAGTACATATAGGAGGATAAATGCATGAAAAAATATGTACTGTGAAGCGTAGATTCGGTTCGAAAAGGAGACCTAAAGTGATGACAGGTATAGGTCGCATGCACCCAACTAGTGGTACTAGACATACGACTACTTTTTCCCTAAAAAAAGAGGTACGAGTGCTCAGTACTCCTATTCTATCAGCACGAGTTCCATATGACAACAGCGTCCATGCTACAACTAGCTCTTCTCCCTCGTTTCTCTCTTCTAATTCTAAAATCAGCCGACACGCGGTGGGTGGGGTAGGGATTTTCCTATGGTTGGTTTACTCAACTGCGGCCCCACCTCACAGTGAAAACGCGGCTGGAATAAAAATTCCATATACTCCCTCCGTTCCTAAATATAAGTCTTTTTAGATATTTCAAATGGAACACAACATACGGATGTATGTAGACATATTTTAGAGTGTAGATTCACTCATTTTGCTCCGTATGTACTCACTTGCTGGAATCTCTAGAAAGACTTATATTTGGGAACGGAGGGAGTACTATACTAATAAAACATTAAGGCCACGAGGCGATATAGTGCTGGTTACAGGAGGCAAGAAGAAAGATGCATCCATCGACGACGTCCACCTCATTTACTCAGGGCGCCGGCCCACCGAACAGCGGCTAAGTAGCATCGGCTTTCGTGGCCAGGTCGACGTGCTTCTGAACAATGGCGTCCAAAGATTCCAGCCACTGGAAGAAGGCCAATGTCTTTCTGTCCTCGCTGGCCTTGTAGTGGCCTATGTAGACGATTTCCTCATAGACGTGGATCTGCAGGTCGACGGTTTCTTGCATGGGGAGGCACTGCGCAGCAAGCGCGACCTCGAGGTGCACATTCTTCGTCGCGACCTCCGGCACTTGCAGGGCCACCAGAGCTTGAAAGAGTTCGTCACCATGGAGGCCGATGAGGGTGGCAGGCAATGAGGACCCTGGGCGCGCGGGCTGGAGCAGTACGGCAAGGTCGTCTGCGTGCTTCTTGACGGTGGTGAACTTGCGGATGGAGTGGACCATCATGTCATCCATGCGAGAGGCGAAGGCGGTGTTGGCGAGGGCTACGACGCTGGCAGTCGCCAGCATCGTTTGGAAACGCTGCGCGGTGCGGGGCTGCATGCCGACGTCTTGGATGATTTGGCACAACCAACTGCCGCTCGCGTCCATCGCCTCCATAGGTGCTTGTGGCTTTTGGTCACTTGGTCTTGGATTGGAGTGAGCAGTGTTGTGTAGAGACTAGGAGTACATGGATTGGAGTGGTGGGGCACCTTTATATGAGAGTCCAAACGTTGTTGCATTCACATCGTACTGGCCCTATTATCCTTCTCCAATTAATTCCCTCTGCATGCTAATTGAGGATGCATCATTGACCATTCAACGTCTCGGGAACCACTGCCCTCTCCCTCCTTGGCATTCAAGTCATATCAATGTAAATCTGGGTCAAGAAGAGACTAGTTACTAGTACATTGTGCACCACGGTCATGTGGGGGTGCGACGCGAACAACACAGGCATGTTTTACTTGTTCCACTTTCTCATTTTGAACTCGTGACTTGTAGTAACGCTCAGTTTTGAATATACTTTATAAGTTTAGTTGTTGCGCCAATATATACAACACTCCCTCCATGTAGGTTGGGTCGCTGAAGTCAAAATTAGACACAAAACATGATGGTGACGGACCAGTCTACCTCCGTCCTGGTTTATTGCTCCCCGTCGTAATCTGTGCCAAATTTTGACCATAAATTTGACTAACAAAAGGTTCATTCATGTCACCAAAATTATATCATTGAAAACTATATTCAAATACAAATCAAATGATATAATTTTTGTTGACATGCACTAACATTTTGTCAGTTAAATCTTTGGTCAAAATTTAGCACAAATTACACAAGGGACTAATAAACCAGGACCTAGGTAGTAGTACACCAGGTCGAAGACAGTGATACTACAAATAATTAACGCCAAATAAGAGCAAGGGATCACACATGTCATTTACGACTGGAATAAAAATGACATACACTAATAAAACATTAAGGCCATAAGGCCATGCAGTGCTGGTTACAGGAGGCAAGAAGAAAGATGCATCCATCGATGACGTCCACTTCCTCGACTCAGGGCGCCGGCCCACCGAACGGCGGCTAAGTAGCAGCGGCTTTCGTGGCCAGGTCGACGTGCTTCTGAACAATGGCGTCCAAAGATTCCAGACGCTTGAAGAAGGCCAACGTCTTTCTGTCCTCGCTGGCCCTGTAGTGGCCTATGTAGACGATTTCCTCGTAGACGTGGTTGTGCAGATCGATGGTTTCTTGCATGGTGAGGTGCTGCGCGGAGAGCGCGGCCTCGAGGTGCACATTCTTTGTCGCGACCTCCGGCAGCTACAGGGCCAACAGTGCTTCAAAGAGTTCGTCACCTTGGAGGCCGATGAGCATGGCAGGCAATGAGGACCTGGGCACGCGGGCTGGAGCAGTACAGCAAGGTCGTCTGCGCGCTTCGTGACGGTGGTGAACCTGCGGTTGGAGGCGACCATCATATGGCGCATGCGAGAGGCGAAGCCGGCTTCGATGAGGGCTATGACACCGGCGGTCGCTCGCACCATCTGGAAATGCTCCGCGGTGCGGGGCCGCATGTCTGCGTCTTGGACGGCCTGGCACAACCGACTGCCGCATGCGTCCATTGACGCCATGGGTGCTTGTGGCTTCTGGTCACTTGGTCTTGGTCTTGGATTGGGGTGGGCGGTGTTGTGCAGAGACTAGGAGTAGATGGATTGGATTGGTGTGGCGCCTTTATATGACAGTCCAAACTGCGTTGCATTCACTTGCTCCATTCTGCTTCTCCAATTACTTACTCCTACCTCTGCATGCTACTTGAATGCAGAGGCATCATTGACCGTTCAACGTTTCGGGAACCGCTAGCTACCCTCTGCGTTGTTGGCATTCAAGCCATATCAATGTAAATGCGTGTCAGGAGACGTTCCCGTCGACGACGAGGTGCCTATGGTGACTTCGTAAATTTCAAGATGATATGCCGGCTCAGTCTTTTGGAGGTGCTCATAGGGGTAGGGTGTGTGTGCGTTCATAGGGGTGAGTGTATGTGCGTGTATATGAGCGCTTGCGTCTATACTGTGTTAAAAAACGTAAATGCGTGTCAAAAATAGACTAGTCAGTACTAGTATAGTCAATATTGTGCACCGCGACCAAGGCAGAGAGGAAAACGAGAGAACTACGTATTTATTTACGGTGTAGATTCACTCATTTTGCTCCATATGTACTCATTTAGGGTGTAGCCTAGTCACTTATTGAAATCTGTAGAAAGGCAAGAATTGTACTCCTTTTCGGTTTAATGGGCTATACTAGCAAGTACTACAATAGTGGGCTCACATAGCAATTTTGTCTCATGCAAGAGCCTGGCTATATGCGTGCGCCAAGGCTCCACACCACGCCCCACCCTTACACAAAGACTGCCACGCGAGCGTTCGCAACTGCCATGTTCGGGTTACGCTTGGCTCTTCGCCTCTTCAAGAAGATGAACAATGATGTTACTACTACTTCTATAGTATCGAATCCACTGTTGCATGTCTATCCACCGCGTGTGGGAGGGATAGCTTGTTGTAGTATAAGCAAAAGCATGTCCTCGTCTACAAGCCACCACGTGCATGGGCAAGGGAGAAGGCGTGTAGTAG
Organism: Triticum aestivum; assembly: GCF_018294505.1. Classification (NCBI taxonomy): domain Eukaryota; kingdom Viridiplantae; phylum Streptophyta; class Magnoliopsida; order Poales; family Poaceae; genus Triticum; species Triticum aestivum. The sequence goes on from NC_057812.1 coordinate 250,651,785, forward strand.
TAAAATCAAGCTTCTCCTCGTTTTACGAGTTGACGTGACACATCATAGCACTGGCCCCACATGCTTGCCTCTAAACTTGGCTAAAAGACCCGCAGTGTACAATATATTTGCTGCAACCTCTAACATTTACCCCACCACAAATTAAAATATATATTCCTGACTTGACCAGATGAGCGTGCAAACTATAATCACCAGGATGACAGGTAGGCCAAAAGATTATTTTAATAAAAAATGCTTCGAGACGGCCTCATAGCATGGAGCCGACCCCAACTATTTTAAGCTTAGAGGCATGGTACATGCTATCCTAGACTACTCTACACATGAAACTGCCACACGAGCATCCAGGCTATGCTTGGCTCTTCACCTCTTCGGGAAGTCAAACAATGATGGAGTACTACTGTAGTGGAGTACTACAGTATGCTCCTGCCATCTGACACCGAATGAACTGCTGCATTTCCACCGAGTGCGGGAGGGAGAGCGTGTAGCGAAGGCTTCTCCTAGTCCTGCTAGCCACCACGCTCGTGGGCGAGGGAGGGACCACTACTGCACACTACAAAAAAAAGACACATCCGTCACATTTTGGGCCGAACCAATTTTTTTTGTCATACATATGACACTTCTATGACGATAATTGTGACAAAACCCGGTATCATCATAGATGTGGTGGGCTCCTATTTCTATGACAAAAAATCATGACAGAAAATGGGCTTTTCGTCGTGGGCGGGCCGGAGATGCAGCTGCATGACATTCTTTGGGCCGTCCATGACGGAAAAAACCGTGGTAGAAGCGAGGGGGAGGAAAATTTCGGGGAGTTCCCGGTTACGGTGGGAGGTCAGGGGCCGAGCGATGCGCGTTTCTCTCGTACACGTACGCGCGTGTGTGCGAGGCGTTGGCTCTAACTGAACCCGAGCGAGGCGTTGGGCTCTAACTGAACCCGAGCGATTGCACTGCAGGATACACGTTACTGAACCCGAGCGATCGATCGATGGCTGTTAACTGAACCCGATCGAGCGATTCCTTCGCTACTGCTGCTAACTGAAGCCGATCGATGCTGCCTTTGGATGAACAGTGAGCGTTGCGGGGGGGGGGAGGGGGTTGGATGAATAGTTCTCGGTGGGGGTGGATGAACAGGACCCCAATCGATCGAGCCGGTTGGGGCTGGATGAACAGGACCCCGTGGAGGGCTGGATGAACAGGACCACCCCGTGGAGGGCACGATGAACAGTAGACGGCAGGATGAACAGTAGCCCGTGGAGGGGTGGTTGAACAGGAGCCTGTGGAGAGGGCTAGTTGAACAGTAGCCGGTGGAGTAGCGTGTGGTGGAGGCTGGATGAACAGGAGCCCGTGGATGAACAGTCGCAGGTGGAGGCTGGAGGAGGTTGATGGTGGATGAACAGTAGCTCGTGAAGGCTGGAGGGGGTCGACGGTGGAGATGAACTGTATCCCGTGGAGTCCCGTTTTGCGGTACGCCACGCCCCTGCTGATGAACAGGACCCCCGTTTCGACCGTAGCGCTCCAACACAAGTCTGTTTCCTCCGTTTTGCGGTACGCCACACCCCTCCCGATCAACAGGACCCCTGTTTCGATCATAGGAGGTCTATTTCCTCCGTTTTGCGGTACGCCAGACCCCTCCCAATCAAAAGGATCCCGTTTCGAACGTGGCCGGTCGACCACAAGGTTGTTACCTCCGTTCTGCGGTACACCAGGCTTCGTTTCCATCGCACGTTCCGTCCAAGCCCTCCCGATGAACACGACGCATTCCGTTGCCTCCCCATGAACGCGACGCATTCTGTTGCCTCCCCATGAACACAACGCATTCTGTTGCCTCCCCATGAACATGATGACGATGTTGTTTCTCCGTTCCGACCCAGCCATGTACACGAGCCCTGGCCGTACGTATGCGCGATAGGCGTTCGAGACCCCGCCCGTATGTACACATACGTGGTCGTATTTTCTTTCTTGCACCCTGGCCGCTGTACGTACGTGCCCATGCTACGTGCGCGCCTCTACTACGACACGTGCGCGCCTCTACATCGACCAGTATATATGTACGTACACATTCACGACCAGAATGACAATGCTACGTACGCTTCGACCAGGTGGGTCCCGACTGTCAAGAACTTCCTTGCGTGCGAAGATGTAGTTGGTGGGTCCCAGCAGTCAGGGGCAAACGTTTTTTCACGAAATACGGTGGCCTGTCCAGTGGGTCCCCGTTGTCAGGTGGAGGAATAATTATTTTGCGCATAATAAGGAGCACTTCCTTGCTGTGGCCGTGGACCCAGCTGTCAGCGTCTCCATGCACAGTACTCTTCCGATGGAAGTCGGTCGTTACCACATTGACCACGCCACGCCGAGAGCACCACGGCGGTGGACGACGGCGAGGCCTAGGAAGGGGACGACGCGGAGCCGGGGAAGACGCGGCAGTGGATGCCCACGCGTAGAGGAGTACGAGGGTTCACTGGTTCGCTGCGGTGTGAGGCTGCCGTCACCGTAGAATAACAGGGGTGTGGGTGAGTAGAGGGATGGCTTGGCCAGCGGTGGGAGTAGTAGGGTGCGGTGAGGCCTCCGCCGCATCGTAGCCGGCCACGGGAGGCAGGAGCACGAGGCACGACCGGCGCTGGTTTGGGCGGCTGGAGCAAGAAGACCAGAGGTTGAAGAAGCACTACGGCCGTTGGATGGACATCGTACGGTCACTGGAGCTAGAATCGTGCATATTGACTAAGTTGACAAAGCCCTCCATCCCCGTCAACTTAGTAGGCCCACAAGTCAGCCTCTCACCAAGGTGGGTCCCAGCTAGCAGGGGGGTATTCATTTTTTGTGCGTAATAAGGAGGCACTTCTGGTGGGTCCGAGCTGACAGCAGGGGGAACGTTTTTCCGCGAAATACGGTGGCCCGTTGGGTGGGTCCCAGCAGTCAGGGGCAAACGTTTTTTTGTGATATACTGGTGGGCGTCTGGTGGGTCCCTGCTATCAGGTGGAGGAATAATTATTTTCGGCGTAATAAGGAGGTACTTCCTTGCGGCTGTCGCGGACCCAGCTGTCAGCCTCTCCACGTACATTATTCTTCTGATGGAATTCGGTCGTTGACCACATTGACCACGCCGTGCCGACAGCACCACGACGGTGGACGACGGCGAGGCCTAGGAAGGGGACAACGCGGAGCCGGGGAAGACGTGGTAGTGCATGCCCACGCGGAGAGGAGTATGAGGGTTCACTGGTTCGGCTGCGCTGCCGTCGCCGTAGAATAACAGGGGGTGTGGGTGAGTGGAGTGGAGGGATGGCCTGGCCAGCGGTGGGAGTAGTATGGGGGCGGTGAGGCCTCCGCGGCAGCACAGCCGGCCACAGGAGGCAGGAGCAGGCATCACGACCGGCGCTGCTTTGGGCGGCTGGAGCAAGAAGACCAGAGGTTGAAGAAGCACTACGGCCGTTGGATGGACATCGTACGGTCACTGGAGCTAGAATCGTGCATATTGACTAAGTTGACAAAGCCCTTCGTCCCCGTCAACTTAGTAGGCCCACTATACTGGGTCCCAGCTAGCAGGGGGAGTATTCTTTTTTTGGGTGTAATAAGGAGGCACTTCCTTGCGTGCGAAGATATAGCTGGTGGGTCCGAGCTGTCAGCGGCGGTAACGTTTTTTCGCGAAATACAGAGGCCGTTTCGGTGGGTCCCAGATGTCAGGTGGAGGAAATCATTATTTTGCGCATAATAAGGAGGCATTTCCTTGCGTGCGGCCGTGGACCCAGCTGTCAGCCTCTCCATGTACAGTCCACTTCAGATGCATGTCGGTCGTTGACCACGCTGACCACGCCACGTCGACAGCACCAGGGCAGTGGACGATCGCGATGCCTAGGAAGGGAATGACATGGAGGCAGGGAAGACTCGGCCGTTGTTTTTGTTTCCCACGCGGAGGGGAGTACGACTGTACGAGGGTTTACTGGTTCGTCTGCCGTCGCCGGAGAATAACAGCAGGTGTGGGTGAGTAGAGGGATGGCTAGGCCAGCGATGGGAGTACGGTGGGGCGGTGAGGCCTGCGCGGCAGCACAGCCGGCCACGGGGAGGAGGGAGCAGGCAGTCCCGTCGGTGCTTGTTTGAGCGGCTGGAGCAGGAAGAGCAGAGATTGAAGAAGCACGACGGCCGTTGGATGGACACCCAACAGTATACAGGCCATCTGTCGAAAGCCTCAAATCTATGGAAAACAGCATACAACCCATCTGCCATTATTTCAAATAATTTACAGCCCATTTGCTAATTCTTACGGTTTTTTTGGAGCCCATATTCTTTATGTTAGCATTACAGCCCATATTGTGGCCACAGTTAAAAAATTATACGAAATTTTGCATATGTCGATGCGGTCTGAACTGTTTTTAATCCCGAAATTTCGAGTCACATTCAGACTGATTTTAAAAATAAATGTATATCAATATAAAATCCAATAAATTGTCCACGCATAAAAATCAATGCAATTTAAAATCTCGAAATGAAAAAAGATATTTGAAAATAATTGCCGGTTTGATGCGTTTCAAAAATGTACAACCCATTTCTCATTACTGATAGGCCATTTTCTCGGCCAGCCGAATGAAGCTCTCCCTGTCTTGAAAGATTTGCAGCCCAACAGGCCTGATAAAGCGACTTACTTGACAAATCACAAAAGAACTGGGCTAGCCATTTTTAGAAAGAAAAAAAACTACTGGGCTGGTCTCTGGTAAACATAAAAGAAAAGGCTGTCTAGACAGTCCAGAGTGTCCCGCACAGCCCAGTTGACACCCTGCTTCCGTCTCAAAAACAAATTAGATAAATGCCACTCCAATTATGGCGATTCATAAAAATGCCACTGCAATTTCCAAACTTTGAAAAATGCCACTGCAATTTTTGCAAACTTTGAAAAACGCCACTGCAGTTTGCGAACTTTGAAAAACGCCACTCCAGACTTCAAAAAATGCCACTAGAAATGGCATGAAATGGCATTTTCGAAGTTTGGAAATTGCAGTGGCATTTCTCGGATACACCAGATTTGGAGTGGCATTTATCAAATTAACCCAAAACAAAAATAACTGGGCGAGCTACTGGGTCCCTGGTGTCAGCCGCTCGTTGTGCAATTCTCTCGTTTATTGACTACGTTGACAATGGCATGGGACCCAGATGTCAAAAATCCACTAGGAGGAGCCATTTTTTATTGGCTTGGAATAAGGAGGCACTTGCTTGTGTACTGCCATGACCTTGGCGGGTCCCTGCTGTCATCCTCTCCACGTACAATCATCTCCTGATTGTGTACGCGTCAACTTGCAAGGCCCACAAGTCAGCCTCTAAACCGTGGAGGACAAATACAACCCATTAAAAAGATAACAGCCCATTCCATACGTTCAAATGGAAAGTTCAACATTCGACCAAAGTAACAGGTCTGATCCACATATAAAGTACTGAACTTCCACGTTGACAACCATCATAGCCAAGTTAACTATCTACTCCCACTAACACTCTAGTAGCGTACAAGTACTAACTTACTCTTAGCTAACTAGACGATGTCGACCGCCATCTGCTGTCCATGCTAAACGCCGGCACCGGTGTCCTCCGCCTCGCCTCGGACTTGCCAGAGGTGCGATAGGGCGCGTTGCTCGCGCGCGTTGGCCCTTTCCATGCCGGTGTGGTCCATCGAACCTTCGGCTTCAAAGCAGGAAACCCACTTGACGAGCTGGTAGTAAAAATTGGCGTCGCGAACGAGTGCATGCCCGACAGCCTCTAGGGCTATTTGCCGGGCGCCGGCCTCCACATAGTCGGCCCAGTTGCGGGCGCTCTTCTCGTGACTCAGAGTGTCGGTGCGCTGCTGCTCCATGTCCCGCTGCTGGCGCAAATTGGCGAGACGCTGCTCCTCCGCAAGGCGGTCGCACTCCAACAACACCTGCTCCTCTACCATGCGGTCGCGCTCCAACAACTCCTCGATCTCTGCATTGCCATCTAAAGACAGATAGAATGCCTCCTCCCTCCATCTGCCTTCCGGTGAAAACCCGAACACTAGTTCCGGCGGTGACCGCCTCCGGCGTCGCCTACCACGGACGGGCGGGGGCTTGGCGGACGTGGCGAGCGACGTCGGGCCGGTCGGGGCTTATGAGGATATGGCGAGTTGGGTCACGGTGGCACCTGAGAAGGCCGGGAAACAGTACTTATAGGCGGAAGGTAGCACGACGGTCATCGGAATTCAATGGATAATGGCTTAGCGCGCCAGCTTGCCATGGAAAACTAGAGAAACTGAAATTATGACTGTGTCGTCCCATCCCGTCTGGGTCGGACGCCGGCATGGCGGTCACACGAGTGCACTCGAATCATCTCCCTCCTTGTCAATAATGATTCCACGGATTTAAAGCGTATCTTTTTTGCATCAGTTAGCTGCCTTAATTACGGCCAGCTGCATGCAGGCACTCAGAATCGCTCACAGGCAGTACGCGAAGAAGCATGCAACGAGTCGCAGCCGAGGGCACGCATGCAGCCACTTAAATCGCTGGAATTAATTAGGCTTAAACTTCTGCATGCCGTTAATTATTGCCATGCCTTGGTCTTGCTGCTTTGCTCACGGGACTAATAAATCCCGGACGGAGGGAGTACCTTGGTTGGTGAGAGGTTTGAATTAAGCCTGCAAACCGGAAAGGAGGTACTCCCTCCATTTTTATTTAGTTTGCATATTAGTGATACGTCTCCAACGTATCTATAATTTTTGATTGCTCCATGCTATATTATCTACTGTTTTGGACTATATTGGGCTTTATTTTCCACTTTTATATTATTTTTGGGACTAACCTATTAACCGGAGGCCAACCCTACTCTAGGGAGTCAAAGAGGAGGTCACGAGGGTGGGGGGCGCCCCCCCTAGGGCGCGCCCCCTGCCTCGTGGGCCCCTCGGTGCTCCACCGACGTACTCCTTCCTCCTATATATACACACATACCCCCAAACGATCAGAACAGGAGCCAAAAACCTAATTCCACCGCCGCAACTTTCTGTATCCACGAGATCCCATCTTGGGGCCTGTTCCAGAGCTCCGCCGGAAGAGGGCCATCATCATGGAGAGCTTCTACATCATCCTAGCCCCTCCGATGAAGTGTGAGTAGTTTACCTCAGACCTTCGGGTCCATAGTTAGTAGCTAGATGGCTTCTTCTCTCTTTTTGGATCTCAATACAAAGTTCTCCCCCTCTCTTGTGGAGATCTATTCGATGTAATCTTCTTTTTACGGTGTGTTTGTTGAGACCGATGAATTGTGGGTTTATGATCAAGTCTATCTATGAATAATATTTGAATCTTCTCTGAATTCTTTTATGTATGATTGGTTATCTTTGCAAGTCTCTTCGAATTATCCATTTGGTTTGGCCAACTAGATTGGTAGTTCTTGCCATGGGAGAAGTGCTTAGCTTTGGGTTCGATCTTGCGGTGTCCTTACCCAGTGACATAAGGGGCAGCAAGGCACGTATTGTATCGTTGCCATCGAGGATAACAAGATGGGGTTTGTTTCATATTGCATGAATTTATCTCTCTACATCATGTCATCTTGCTTAAGGCGTTACTTTGTTTTTAACTTAATACTCTAGATGCATGCTGGATAGCGCTCAATGAGTGGAGTAATAGTAGTAGATGCAGAATCGTTTCGATCTACTTGTCACGGACGTGATGCCTATATACATGATCATGCCTAGATATTCTCATAACTATGCTCAATTCTGTCAATTGCTCAACAGTAATTTGTTCACCCACCGTAGAATACTTATGCTCTTGAGAGAAGCCACTAGTGAAACCTATGGCCCCCAGGTCTATTCTCATCATATCAATCTCCATCACTTTAATCTTGCTTTGCTTTTTACTTTGCTTTTACTTTTTACTTTGCATCTTTATACCAAAAATACCAAAAATATTATATCTATCAAATATCACTCTCGTAAGTGACCGTGAAGGGATTGACAACCCCTAATCGTGTTGGTTGCGAGAAGCTATCATTTTGTGCAGGTACGAGGGACTTGAGCGTGGCCTCCTACTGGATTGATACCTTGGTTCTCAATAACTGACAGAAATACTTACGCTACTCTGCTGCATCATCCCTTCCTCTTCGGGGAAAACCAACGCAAGCTCAAGACGTAGCAATTAGCTTTGGTCAAAGTCAAGATTTACAAACTTTGACCAAGTTTATATACAAAAATATTAAGATATACAATAACAAATCAACAACGAAAATATTAAGATATACAATAACAGATCATATACAAATATGTAGCTCCAAAAGCAGAGATCTAGAAAAACATCTGTTCTTCCTACTAACATGGATGCTTCTCTTGGCCAACATTCAGTACAGACTGAAAGACAAATTTGTTTGTGAAGTCTACAATTCCTCTTGCAAACGTAAGTGGTTTCACCAACAGCTGGAACCATGAGAATGAACCACACATGATGGAGGAACATCCACTGCAATATGATTTGGTCTTCTCTCGATCACACTGAGACTATTTTCGGAATACAAACTTTAACTTACGCAAAATGAGACCCACTGTATAATCAGACCAAAGCAATGAAGCACCTAGTGTTGGCCAATAAATAGTAGAGTACTACTTTTCTGCAGTCCATGAAGTGACTATCCAATCTTTCTGTGTCTATTTTCAAATGGCATTGCATGCAGTGACTATACTATTCTCTTGTGCAGTTCAACCAAAATTGCGGGCACTTTGTTTGTTTGCCAAATAGCAATGGGCAGACATCTCTGTCTGCGCAAATATCAAGTAGCTAGTAAACATATACCACACCTTGTATTTTCGGTTTAAACATGTCTCTTCCGCTTAGCATCTGTCATGTTCTGCACTGGACAATCTGATACAGTTATGTTTTGCCCTGGACAATTTCATACTGAATTGATTTGTTGGTTCAGAGCAGAAATATAGCGCCAATTCTTCATCAGACCAAGGATATCCATGTTCGCAGTGATGGAAGAGGTGAAATCAATACAACCGAAATTGAGCATCCAATCATCGAATCATGTCCTGCACCTCCAATGTAGGTCCACCCTGCCAATAAATTTACATACAAACCACTAGTATTACTATCTAATGACAGTACAAAAAGAGTAGCAAGATAGTAGCAAACCATGTACCTTCGTAATGAACAACTCATAGTGCCACCAATTGGATATAAAGGTTTGGAAAAAACATGCTCCTAATGTTGAACCAGTTGGACTTTTTGTGCAGTTCCACTAAAATCAAGCATCCCTGTTTGCATAGATATTGAAAGTGTGATTACTCTAAAAGTGGCACTAGTTGAAGCATAGACTCACAAATATAAGCATTCCAATTTCATAACGGGAAAAGCTAGAAATACTGTTTCTAACCACCTGTTTGAAGGAATAAATAAAGCAACAACGGCTGATGTCACGAAGGCATACATAGTTTTTTCTGAAAAACTGAGCCATTCCTGGCCTTTCCTCTTCTTTTAAGCAAATTTTGTGCAGTTCTACTAAAATAAAATGCCATCACCGCCTTGACAATTCAGTGACACTGTACAAAAGGAAATGACTTAACATTACATCATGATGTCAGGTATGTAGTCGACAGGCATTAGAGACAAACATACAGACCTCCTCCGATAACATAATGAACATTAATTTTAACAAAGGTGTGACTAGCTTTGCTGGGATAATTTGAGTGAACTCTACACCCTTTGTTCCTTAATATAAGACGTTTTCACGGTTCAATTTAAAGTACCCAAACGTCTAGTATTTAGAAAAACAGGTAGTAGTTTTCTTGAGCACATATTTGGGAAAGCTTGCCACACTTTATTTATGTCCATACGCTAATGCAACACCATTCCAATACTACAAATATACACTAATCTAGTGGCTAGTGCAACAGTAGAGAAGTTAGTTTATTACAGGGTACAGTACAATGGTTTTACTGAACAGATTTCAATAAACTCTAGCACTGGTATACTGGTTGTGCAACAGCATTAGAATGCCTTAGACTGCTGGCGTTGCTTAAATTTATCGGTGGCATTATACTGAGAGCGGCATTAGTTAAATGTGGCATCACTTTAGCAGTAGCATTGCTTGACTTGACTGCTGGCGTTATACTAACAGCAAAAAAAGTGGCAATAAGAGCATGGGAGGCCCATTCGGACAGTGGGCGCCCCAGTACGATGTACCTCCACAGACGCTGAGTGGTGAGGGAGGTATGGTTGCCCAGAGAAACAAATATCCAGGCAGCATATGTGGATTACGTCCCATTTTTGCTCTCTTTAGCCACCTTTTTCCTATGCGAGGACAACAAACCGATCGACTCGGTCATTCTCTATTGCGTTGTCATGCCTTTCTACCCTTCTTCAACCAAGAGACACGAGACTTGTTCCTTAGCTACTGATTTTCCCCTTTTCAACCTAGATGTGGGTTCGATGCCTACTCTCTTGGACAGTATAGTCTCCCTTCCTTTCCTTATTCAACCCAGACATGGATTAGTCTGCATGAAGTAGGGTTTCCTTTAATAGTGCAAATTATGGTTTTTGTCCACGTGGCCAGCAAAGCAGAGGATAGCAAATTGGGAAGATGGTGGAGTGGAAAAAGATCCACATGCAACAACGTGGCAGATGGGGCAATAGAACAAGGTTATGGTTCGAAAAGAGGTAGCATACCTGAGGGTCGGTGGGAAGTGGCTTCGCTCGTGGTCGTCGTCCTCCGCACACACTATGGCAGCGAGCTTGGGGACGAAGGCCATCCCGCGCGGGCGCTAGGTCTGAGAGGACGACCTTGTCGTCAGTGCATGACCTCGCTCGCCGACGACGAGTGCGTCAACGCTGCACGTCCTTTTCTTCCCCGGCGGATCTGTGACCACCGGTGAGGAGGGAGAGAGGGGCTGTCTTTTTTAGATCTGGAGAGAGGGTGGTAGTGTGAGAAGCAAGTGGGTAGCCCTTAGCAAGAAAGCGCTCAAGCTCCAGCCTATATATCTTTTTTATACTACTAGTAGTGGAGGTGGAGTAGTGGTAGAGTAGTTTATATTTTCTCTGCGTACAGTACCAGTTAGTCGTGCTTCAAAACTGATCGACACGCCATTAAAAAAATAAAGGTTGATAACTAATGCGGCACCTCGGGCCAACGCGGCCAGATCACATTTTGCACGAGAAATTACACACCATGTTTCGTTGACATGTGGTCCCGTTCCAACATATTAGTGAGACGACGGCGAGTAGTAGGAGTATTTCCGAACGGACGTGTAGGCCGGGGCGCCTCTTCGTGAACCGTGGCAAACTCGCAACCGTCCATCGACTCTTCGCCTTTCCCTCTCGATTTGGAACTGCTGTCGCACGCTCTTCCTCTCCCTCCTCCATTTTCCTTCAGCCCTTCACCCTTTCTTCTGCCATTGTTCGATCGTCTTCTCCATGGAGGGAACAGGTCGGAAACGACCCCGTTATTCTTGCCCCGATGTGAAAGATGACGTGGTGGAGGAACTCATTGATCGGTGTGACGTCATCACCTCGGCTAGCATGGCAGGTTCGTTCAAGCCCATTCTCGACTCAACTAATAACATCATTACAAAGAACCCAAGAGTCAAGGAGCGGTTTGATCTCCCCTGTCTTCTTCGCCGTGACCCTAATGATGACTGGCACCGGCACGACGGAGGCCTCGCCCTGTGCAAGTTGATGCCGCTTGATAATGATACGTATGATGTTAAGATGCTATCGCTTGAGGGCAAGGCTTGGGCGGGCGCAAATGGAGATTGGGTTTTTTACATTGGGTCCAACTGCGAGTGGGAACTTGTGAATGTGTACACTCGTCACCGGGTTCCACTTCCAAAAATCTCAGCACACTGCCCAGAGGTTGAGCATGTCGGTAATGTACGCACGTTCAAATACGATCATGGTGACTGTATTCTATGAAAGATAGCAATTTGTCGAGTTCCCAACCGCTCTTGGAATTACAGCGACTATGATGTTGTTGCTATCTTCGACAAGCTTGTTGCCTTCCTTGATGGTTTCACTCGATGGATATTGCTCAAAAATCAGTTTCTGTACACGGATGAGTACTGTGATGCAATTCAATACGAGCGCCTTGTGTTTGCTGCGACCACTCATGGCACTGTTTTTGCATGGCATCCTCATTTTGGTACGTTTGTCTTCCACCGTAATTATAATTGTTTCATCCACATGCATGCGGGTTAGCAAGTTTCCCTTTACTAATTAACCTTCTTCTTGTGTTTCCAAGGTCCTGTGAACATCCCACCAACTATACTTGAAAAAATTTATAACCAAGGGGGAGATGACGATGGTGATGATCACGAGCATGAGGACGAGCAGCGCCCATATACTCTGTGGCGCCTGGCAACTAATTCCGATGGATCACCTCTTCTTGTGTGTATATAGCCCACTGATGATGTTACTGGTAAGGAAGAAGGTGTCTCCCATGGTCGCACTCTCCGGACCTATTCCAACACCCGTTGCATGGTATTCGGGATGGATACTAGTGTGCTAGAGCCAAATCCTTCTCCTTGGTACAGAATTCATAGTCTTGGAGAAAACTCGCTCTTCCTTGGACAAAACTATCCGATGATGGTGAAAGGCGATCCAACTACTGTTGACACATTTATGAGAAGCAACTGTGTCTATACCTCGTACATTTGTGTGGTTCCCTACCCTGGTAGGGATATAGTAGGCCGCTTCAGCCTGGATGATCAGTCCTGCGTTGGTTTCCAGATCGACAATCGATGGCCCGTCCCAGAGAATCACTTGTGGTTCAAAGCAAGCGTTTCCAACACCGAGGAATGGTTGAGTTGAAGTTCATTTCATTGCTTGTTATTTGTTGTGTGGTGAAAACTTTAGTATTTATAATGTATCCTCGTTGTCGATGTGGGTTGATGACCTGTTGTATGTAATAAAATGATATGCATGTGATAAACTTACTAAATTTATGAATGGCTTTCGAGTCGCTTCTCTGAGTGAGTGGTGTGATGAGGCAAAAAAATATTTTCCGAATACATAATTGTACGTGTATTGCAATAGGTTATCGGATGAGGCCAATCAAAAATAGTAGTACACTATTTGTACTAGCTTCAGATGCTTCGCGCGTCGGGCGGGTATTTTTACTGTAGCCATATGTTAATGTGTTCGCTGTACGTAACCAGCACCTCGAATCCTCGATACTAGTACTATATAGTAGGAGTAAGTAGTAGGGAGTAGTAGGGTGGCATGGGCCAGAACAAGCATTCACGTCCAGGAGTACGGCACACGCCACCACCACGACATCCATCTGACACCATATTATTTCTTGGAGTCATGAGATGTGCATCTTGGGTTAAACTGTAAGTAGAATCTTACTACTCTTGAGTAACTCCAAAAGCGGCCACCGAAGATCTTTATTGGATTTGTTTTTCATCACCAGCACGTCGAGGTGAAAGATGTGCAGGTTCAGTGGGTCCTCTTGCGTTTTCACTGACATGTGGGGCCGCATGTGAGCAAACAGACGATGGGCTCCGTGCATCCGCTGGCTGGCTGAGAAGAGAGATAGAGGAGGGTTGAGCACGGACTGCAGGAAATTTGTTCTACGTACCTCGATATAGGCTCGATATAGTGGGGTGGCATGGGCCATAACTAGCATTCACGTCTAGCAGTACGGCACACGCCACCCACACGAGTCCCATCCGACACCAATTTTCTTGGAGTCCGTGCTACAGCCATCTCTTCCCCCTCCTGTTTTCTCAGCCATCACGCGGTGGGCGGGGTGGGGGTTTACCGATAGTCGGTTTTCTCAACTACGGTCCCACTTGTAAGTGAAAATGCAACACCACACGCATTCCTGCTTGAGCGGCGTGCCGGACCAACCATGTGGGGGTGCGACGCGAACACGGCAGGCTTTTCCTTTTGAACTCGTAACTTGTAAAATTTGGTTCTGCTCCATGGCGCGACCGGTAGATAGAAAATAACGATTTTGCCTAGAGTAATGAGAAGTTTGGTTCCGTCGCCATTCATGCATGGAGTACGTACGAAAATTATGAAGTTGATGCAAAAGGTAAGATAATTACTGTACTATCATATACTACTACATGGATTTGACAGAAAGATAAAAATACATACGGATCCATCAACGTTCAATGACATCCTCACGCCCTAGTGCGTCGGGTCACCAACCGACATGTGAGGAGCAGCGGCGTTGGCGGCGAGCTCAACGTGCTTATGAATAGTACCATCCAAGGTTGCCCTGCGCTCCAAGAAGGCCAGTGTCCTATCGTCCTCCTCTTGCATGTAGTAGTCCTTGTGGATGATTTGCGCGTAGACGTGGGTAATTATGTCGATGGTGTCTTTCTGTGCCAGGCGCTGTGCGGCGAGCGCGACCTCGAGGTGGACATTCTCCGGCGCGACGGCGGGTAGTCGTAGGGCCACCAGTGTGTCGAAGAGGTTGTTACCATAGTGGCCGTTGAGGGTGGCGGGCATCGCAGATCCTGGGTGCGTCGGCTGGAGGCTTACGTCAAAGTCGTCCGCAAGCTTCTTGACGACGGTGAACTTGTCGAGGAAACCGACGAGGTCCTTGTCAAACAAGAAGACGAAGTTGTCGTCCAAGCGGCCCCTCGCCCTGGCGGCCTCAAGCAATACTACCTGGAGACGTTCCTCAGTGCCGGTGGACGTGGTAGTACTCCTAAATCCAGACGGTGGTGCTACTAGTACTAGTAGTAGTACTACCAATGTAGTAGTAGGAGTACTAGCACTGTACTACCCGTTGGTCAAATTATTACGTGCTGCTCCTCACAGTGAAGTGACAAGACCCTGCGCCGGAGATGACACCTGAGTATAGGCGCCGTGTTCGGCATACCATAGTCAGCCTCACCGTCTGCGGTCACTATCATCATGGATATAGAGCTAGACTGCTTACAACTAGCCCTGTTCGACATAATTTCCCATGCGTAGATGCCCGTGTATTGCACGGAACACCAAGATTGGGGGTGGACGGCTCCGGCAACGGCCATCGCGCCAGATTTTTCCACGGCCTTCTACTCCTAGATGTGTACATGTGTGCTGGTGTGTGTTGTGTGCTGGGTGTGCGCGAGTGCGTCCTTCTGTGCATGTCGTCGCGCAGTGGTCAATTGTGCGCGAGTGCGTCCTTCGCGCACAAGAAGTTTGTCCTTAATGCACCCTCAATTTACTAGCATGCGGGGTGCTACCCCGAGTGGTTTCATCTTTGTTTACTTCACCGCGTGTCAGATGGGCCTCTAGTTTACTTATTTTCACCCACTGCCACATGGCCAGCACACGAAGATACAGAACACGAGCTGACAAGGCAGCATGTGGATTGGTTGACTCGTCAACTAAACAATATACGGAGCTATACATTGACACAGTGAGCGTATAATCCGTCGGTATAGAGAGTTCGAGTGAGAGGGGAGGCCCGTGAGAGATAGCAGAGAGAGAGATAGAAAGAGCTACTCCCTCCGTTCGATGATGTAGTTCCAACATTTTTTAAGTCAAACTTTTGAAACTTTGACCAAGTTTATAAAGAAATTACTTATATCTACAATATCAAAGATAAATGATAGTATGAAGTAAGTACATGTTGTGATGAATCTAATGATTGTTCCAGATGTAAATGTTTTTCTCCACATATACCTGGTCAAACGTTTCTGAGGTTTGACTTTTCAAAACATCCATATGCTTATGGACGTGACAGAGTCCCTAACAAGAGAGAGAGAGAGAGAGAGAGTGTGAAAAAAGTGTGTGTGCGTGTGTGAAAGAGACATGGACAACACATGATAAAAGTAGAGAAAAAGCATGTGTGTCTTATGCAAACATATCACACATGTAGCTTCGACAACGGAGGCAAGGTGAGGAGATAGTGTGTGGTTGTTTGGAACCGAGAGAGCAAGACCCCTAAGCTAGCACGTGGCCAAGAGGGGTCTGACAAACAAGGGAGAGAGGTTGAGAGAGACGTACGGAGAAAATGCAGACATGGGGAGGAGAGAGTGTATGTTTGTCATAGAGAGATCCCCTGGAGATCGTGATGGGACTACATGGGTGGGAGATCGAGTGACAAGGTGTGTGCGTGAAAGAAGATGCCCCGGGAGATATCGAGATAGACGTATGGATGGAAGGAGACAATACGTGTGTTCCTGTTGGCTAGTAAGAGATAATCATACTTAGGAGGGGGGAGTGCTTGCGCCTATGATGGATTGAGGAATTATGGTACTTAGGGGGGTGCGTGTCACATGGAGAGAGAACAAGGGCAGAGAGTGTTGGATGGGTCTATATGTATAGCGCGAGCGAGACATGGGTATGTGTGAACCAGGGAGATATAAGGCCAGTTTGGCTTGCGTCCTGAGCATCTTTTGCCTGGCCTGGGGTTGTGGCTGGATTTCATGCACGCTTGTTTGTTTGCTACCCTGTGAAAAAGAAAGCCCGCCTGGCCTGGGTTCCCTTGCACTTTAATTAGCCTAGCTGAACTCCAGACACTGCAAGTAGCCCGGCCCAGGCGACCGATTTTGAACGCCTGGTCGTGCCTGGTCGTGTGGCCACGAGGCTAACAACAACATGGATGGATATTAGCATTAAATAATTGATGCATGGATTGATTGATGGGACGTTGACGCTTTGCCCGGCCCAAGCATGAACCAAACGCTTCAACACCACACAAGCCTAGCCAGGCAGAAATATTTTACATCTCACGTCCACACCAGGCAGTACCGGCCATCAAGGCATGAGGGTCAGATCACGAACCAATCTGACCAATAAAGTTTGAGAGAGATTGAGGAGCCCCGATAAGGCTGAGTGGTGCATCAGATAGCTGAGAGGGGGAAAGAGATATTCCATCTGCTCGATAATGCAGTGCATGTAAATTTTTTAGAAGTCAAACTTTGGAAACTTTGATCAGGTTTACGCAAATGTTATTTATATCTACAATACCAAAGATACACCATAGCAAACTACATCTCATGGTGAATCTAATGGCATATGTTTGCCGTACTAGATGTAATTCTTTTACTCCACGTACATGGTCAAACTTTGTGATGTTTGACTTTTCAATAAATCTATATGCTATGGACCGAGGAGAGTGCCTCAGTCGAGGCAGATCAAGTGCGTGTGAAGGAGAATGAGTAAGTGTGCAAAAAGAGTATGTGTGTGAAAGAGAAAGTGACAACAAACGATAAATTAGAGTGTGTGTGTGTGTGTGTTTTCGTTTCTTATACGAACATATCACGCATGCATCTCCGAGATGGAAAAGTGAGGCGAGGAGATACACGAAGATAGCTAGTGTGTGATTGTTTGCAATGGAGAGAGACACCCCTGTAGCACATGTCCAATAGAGGTGTGGCCAACAAGGAACAAAGGTCGAGAGGGACACATGGATGGTATGGACGCATGAGGAGGGAGAGAGGGTGTGTTTGTGATAGAGAGATCTCGTCGAGATCGTGAGGGGACTATATGGGTGGGAGATCGAGGGAGTGCGTGCGTGATAGAAAGATGCCCCGAGAGAAACCGAGATAGACCACGCACATGTTTGTGATGGAGACTAAGATTAGCTAGTCATATACATATAGGGGGGACTGCGTGTGCCTACAATTGAGTGAGAGACCATCATACTTGGCTAGATGGGCATGAGATTATGTGTGTGCGCGTGTGAGATGGAGAGAGAACGAGGGGGAGAGATAGAGTTTTAGATGGGCCTGTCGAGTGCGAGTGAGATATGCATGTGTATGTGTGACCCAAGTGGATGGAGAGTTTGAGAGAGGGGGGAAGAGCTCCGAGACGACATAGTGGTGCGTGAGAGAGTTAGGAATCTATGTGCGTACGATGAGTGCACCCAAGATATCTAGCTTGGACTAGCTAGAGTATCATACATAGTGTGCGAGAGAGACCTATAGATGGTGTATATATGCATGCGAACTAGAAAGACCCCCCCACACACACACACACAAAGATATATAGATAGAGAGAGAGAGAGAGAGAGATGGAGACAAAGGGAGAGGGACGAACAAGGTTTTTGTGTCGGATGCGTGCGAAAGAATTGAAGATTGTCGGAGAGAGAGAGAGAGAGAGAGAGAGAGAGAGAGAGAGAGAGAGAGAGAGAGAGAGAGAGAGAGAGAGAGAGAGAACAGGAGTCCGGGAGAGGGGAGGTCGCGTTTTATGCATCAAAGACTGATATAAACCATGTTTCGATATAAACTTGCATTCAAATATTTAAATTGGAGAACATGTTGTCTGCAATCCACACATGAACGGATATATGCGTATATGAAACAAGTTCATTAATTTGACTTTCAACATGTTCATGGAGTACTATAATACCGTACAACATGCTACTCGATTGAGGTGTTCAATTTTGGATTTAGTTCACTATTTTGACCTACTAGACAAGCTATTTCATTGAATCGAGATATTTCATTTTGGGTTTGATTCGCGTTTTTGAGTGGGTCAACTACTTTTCATATAGTAAATCGCTAGCAACGAGCATGTAAAAACACATTACTCCCGAGCATCATCTCTCCATCTAAAAAAGAAGTGGCAAGCTAATATTTCAAAATTTGATCCGAATCGACTTGGTAAGGTAGACGTGGATGCTCGTTCTCCCAAAATTTGAACGAACCGTTAAACATCCTCTCTGCTCGGTGGAATTCGGCCAAGCAAATAAATGGGAGATGCAAAATTACCGTACTATGTGGGACACGCATCAATTGGCCCGTTGTACATCGAGGGTAGGCTCGTAACTTCATCCAAGCGCGCCTTCTCCTCGGCCGAAATGACATGTGCCGAATAATTCATAAACCATGGGCGGCAAAACATGCTCTCCTCGCTCGAAATAGCTCACGCCCACTATTTCAAAACACGCTCTCCTCGCCCGAAATCGCTCGCGCCCACTATAGTTCAAAACACGCCCTCCTCACCCGAAATCGCTCCCGCCCAGAGAAGCAAAGTTACTCTACTATCCCCGACCCTCAGTACACAGACCCAAGCCGAGAAGCCAATAGGCAAGGGTAGAACTGTAACTCCCCCTCACATTTCAGACAAATGCGTCCGTAAGACATGGTTCCACTCCCCTCCCAATTTCCCCCGCCCGCCCACATTCATACCTCGTGGGCGCCAAATCACCTTCTCCCAGGGAAGCTCCCTTCTCCCGAGCCGCGAAACCTCAGCCCCACCTCCATGGCGCCCCCACCGCACCAATTTCACAGCCGCCCTCCTCCCTAATGCCGGAGACGCTATCCATTTTCCGTCGTGCACTGGGTCGTGCGCCTCTTACTCCGTGCTGCTGGTGCTACCTCGACGACGGCCGCGTGAACCGTACCGGAGCCGATTCACCCCCGCCGTTGTTCACGGCGCCGAAGCGGCTCCAGCTTTGGATCCGTCCAGAGTCCTGGCGCTACTTCGGCATAGCCGTCGACCGTCGCAACATCGCTCTTTCCCTGCCGCCGGTCGCCACCGCAACCGCGCTGGCCTCACCGACTCGGCAGCTGGACCTGCCTACTTCACCATGCCGCCAGATAGGTTGCACCCTCATCTCAAATCACTTTATTTAGGCATCAGTTGTCTGAATTTTTATTCTAGGCCAATCGATTTGCAATGGGAAGCAGCACCCCTCGAGGCGGCGGAGCTCCCAGGCTGCCGGTTGGCTGGTGTCTAACGTAAGGGTGCGGGGCCGCAAAGTTCACCGTGGAAGCAGCGCTTAGATGGCTATCTTTTAGAGTTGCGTGGGTTGAAGGTACTGCCACCGCCGGATCTGGATGACGGGGAGTCTTTGTGGATTGGCCCGGGGGGCGGTGCAACCACGGCAGTGCGATGGGGCGGGGAGCGGGGTTTTGGCCGGGGCCAGAGATGGCAGAGGCAGGCTGCTCTGCTGTTGGTCACTGGCTCTTCAGGGAAGATTCCGAACAGTGTCAGCCGAGAGGCACAAGACGGCCAGCCATCTGGCGTAGATCGGACAGTACCAAAATAAAATAAAATCGTGTGACCCCAATTTAGTTTTCAGTCAACAGACGTGTGACCACTCTCGTACCTTGTTGTTGATCTCTTAGTGTATTTCTTCAGATCAAAGAGATATGTCGTTCTTAACATTATGCGTTATCTGCATCTTCAGACACACCGTCTTCCGACTCACCGCGGCTGCTCCAACAAGGGAAGCATACACCAGAAGGGAGCTATAGTCCCCACTCAACATGCACAGCCACAACAACTGCAGGGCCATCCACAAGTCAGCACATGATGCTCACTCCTATGGATGGCAGCCAGATAGGTTGTACCCTCATCTTACTTGTGTGCAACATTTATGGCTTTGTTATTCATCTAAGCATGGAAAATAGATCATCACATTTCACTATATATTCATGTTGATCTCTTACGGGTCTTGTTCAGGAGTTAACGATGTTCCATAGTTCAGCTAAGATACTTGTTTTTTAGGTAACACTGTTCCATAGTTATCATCCATCAGCCAATGCTATCCCACAGGCTAGTGATTATAGTATTATACCACTTCTAGTATTTCTTATGGTGTTCTTTAATACTTTTGTGTGCCATCTAGTTAATCTCGAGTACAAACGATACATATTCTGTAGCTTTCATCTGTGTTCTCCCTTTAGTTTATGATACCTGTTGCTGCTAGTTAACCCCAGTCCTACTATTTATGTCGTCTCCTACAGGCACTCATTACATAAATCTAACTACTAGTTGTCTTCCATGCATGTCAGATATAATTGCACACACTGATATATCCACAAGAACCTCACGGAGCAATGTAAAGGTCAATAAACTTGATGTCAATGATACCCAATATGATGGAACATGTAAAGGCAGTTCTTCACAAGACTTGCAGAAAGATGATGAATCCTCTTCACCCCACAAGGTCCTTGCTCTAACTTGGACTGTGATATGGGTACAACATGCATATAATGTCCTGGAGTGTATCTACTCTGTTACAATGACATGTGCTTAGCATGCTGATCATGCATGTAAATGTGTCATGCCTTCCTGTTTTTTAGTACCTATTCCATTCATGATAACATGTTTTCAAATTGAAGTACTATCATTCTACTCTATCGCAATGCCATCTGCTTAATTTGGACATCATGCTTCTGAATATCTTATGCATTGTTATTCATCAGTATGTACTTCATCTGTCTACCATACCATGTTTTTTTACATTGAAGTGCTATTCTAGTGCTCTGTTGCAATGCCATCTTATTATCCCAATCATACACGTGTATGTTGCCTTAGTTATTTCTGTATGTATTCCGCTAGCATACAGTTTTACATTCAACTAGTGTTTTTTTGCTGTGTTGTCCTGTTGTATCCCTAGCTCTTACACCATACTCCCTCCGTCCGGATTACATGTTGCCGAAATGGATAAAAAAGGATGTATCTAGAACTGAAATACGCCTAGACCCATCCATTTTTTTCCGGATGGAGGGAATACATGTCAATATGTCATGCCTTTCTATTCTACAGTACCTATTCCATCTCTCTGTTGCCGCATGTTTTATAATTAAAGCACCATTCTTCTATACAAGGCATGCAAGGGGAAGACGACTATGTTAGAATCTGAAGGGTTACAAACAAGGCCTTTGCAAAAGATCCAAATGCCAGGAGATAATAAACCAACTCCAGTTTTTAAAGATATTGCTCCAGCACAGAGAAACCCAACTCCTACTAATAATAAGCAGATTCCAGTGGCCAAAGAACTAGTGCGCTCCAGTCCAGCAAAAATATGTCAACTCAACTCTAAGAAGTGTGTGCGTATCCTTGCATCATGAAATTTTATAGCATGCTGATCATATTTTCTACATGTCTCTTACCCATCTCTCTTTTAGAAAATAAGCTTAACAGATAGAAGAATTTCTGCACTGGTATCGTGTGTGAGGAAAGATTCTTGCAGGAATTCTCTGTACTCCAATGCATATGTAAGTACCTGTTGTATATCACTATATTTTTACATCAGCATGTATTTTGTTAATTGGCGTGAATCCAACCTTTAGTTGATCTAAATTTAGTTGTAGCAAAATGTATGATTAAAGGCCACAATGTTGATTTTTGTAAGGAAAACTGCCTGGTAGTTTTGCATCCTGAGCGGCATGAGTGTACTATCTCATATCAGTGGGTTTGATTACTTTGGTTCTGCAGTGGGTTTTCAGTGTTTTTTTACTGTGTTGTCCTATCGTATCCCTAGCTCTTACGTCATACTCCCTCCACCCGGATTACATGTCACAGAAATGGATCAAACTGGATGTATCTAGAACTGAAATACGCCTAGACCCATCCATTTATTTCCGGATGGTGGGAATACATGTCAATATGTCATGCCTTTCTATTCTTCAGTACCTATTCCATCTCTGCTATAGCATGTTTTATAATTGAGGCACCATTCTTCTATATAAGGCATGCAAGGGGAAGACGGCTATGTTAGAATCTGTAGGGTTACAAACCAGGTCTTTGCAAAAGATCCAAATGCCAGGAGATAATAAACCAACTCCATTTTTCATAGATACTACTCCAGCACAGAGAAACCCAACTCCTACTGATAATAAGCAGATTCCAGTGGCCAAAGAACTAGTCCGCTCCAGTCCAACAAAAGAATGTCAACTCCATTCTAAGAAGCGTGTGCATATCCTCGCATCATGAAATTTTATAGCATTCTGATCATATTTTCTACATGTTTCTTACCCGTCTCTCTTTTAGAAAATAAGGTTAAACGATACAAGACTTCCTCCACTGGGATCGTATTCGAGGAAAATATCTTGCGGGGATTCTCTGTGCTCCAGTGCTGATGTAAGTACCTGTTGTATATCACTATATTTTTACATCAGCATGTATTTTGTTAATCGGCCTGAATCTAACCTTTATCTGATCTAAAATTAGTTGTAGCAAAATGTTAAAGGAGCCAATGTTGATTTTTGTAAGGAAAACTGCCTGGTAGTTTTGCGTACTTAGCTGCATGAATGTGCTATCTTATATCACGCACATTACTGAATTGTAGTGCTTCTCTGGTTGCCCATTCATTCATTGTGTCAATGTTGCTTTCGTATTACCTTACCTGGCTGATGATAGCTATGCTATATTGTGTTAATTTGGTGTAGGCTAGTTGCCCAAACGTTCGTTGTGTCAATGTTGCTTTCCTATTATCTGACTTGGCCAATGATAGCAATGCTAGTGTGTTAATTTTGTGCAGGCTGCTGAAGATAAGAAGACAACTCTGAAAACAGCAAGGCAACCCCATTGTTTCTTTCCAGTAAATCTAGGCCAAGTAATATGGCAATAACTCATGATTAATCTGTTTGGTTCCCGTCCTAATTTATGTTATGATGCAGTGCTCAAGACACTCTCCACTATCAATAATACAATCCTGTCAAAACGCCATCTGAATCTGTTCAGTATCCTCTGTCTTGAATGCAACGGAATAAATGTATGTTTGTGAACCAATTAATGGCTGAAGCAATGATGGAAATGGTCGATGAATCAGAGGTGCAGAGTCGTGCGACACAACAACTGATCAATGTTTTCAGAGACTGTGTGGCAAAGCAGCAAGAACTTGCCCACATGCTTATGGGCGTCATCTGTGCTGAGGTTGCAGATTGTGACGTTGTAGATGGTTAGGTTCTGCTCATTTATTTGCACTGGCATCAATCTTTGATTGCCCAGTGGATGTAATTTCCTGTAATATATTCTGGATGTGCAACGTTATGCCCTATATGTCGTACCTTTGCTCGTCGTAATGGGCTCAAATTATCTAATTTGGCCTAAAGACATGAACGAACTTTAGTGGGCCCATTAAGTTAATGGGCCGTTAATAGGCCGAAAGTTAATGGTCGGCCCTCTTACCTCCCGGGTCGTTAACAGGCCGACATCGAAGCGGGCAATAGGTGGCCCCAATTTATTTCACGGGTCGTTAACAGGCCGTTACTAACTTTGGGCTACACATGGCCCAACTATACTGTAGGCCTTTAGCAGGCCGAAAGAGACAGCGGGCTTGTATTGGACCATGAAGAGCATGGGCCGCTAAGAGGCTGAAAGTCAGGTCGTATTGTAAACGGCCCAACTGTGCTGTGGGCCTTTAGCAGGCCGAAAGAGAAACCGGGCTGGTATTGGACCATGAAGGGCATAGGCCGCTAAGAGGCCAAAACTAAGGTCCGACTACAAATGGCCCAACTCATTTATGGTCCGTTAACAGGCCGAAAGGCACATAGGGTCGGGAATTGGCCCAACACTTAAATGGGTCGCTAAAAGGCCAAAACTTAGGTCCGACTACAATTGGCCCAACTGATTTATGGGCCGTCAATAGGCTGAAAGTGACACCGGGCCAGAAATTGGCCCAACACTTAAATGGGCCGCTAAAAGGCCGAAACTCAGGTCCGACTCCAAATGGCCCATCAGATTTATGGGCCGTCAACATGCTGAAAGATACACCAGGTCGGAAATTAGCCCAACATTTAAATGGGTCGCTAAAAGGCCGAAAGATGTACATCCTGAAAATTGGCACATCCATTAAATGGGCCGTTAACAGGCCGAAATCTCATCGGGCCAATATTGAGCCCAAATATATAGCGGGCTGTTAACGGGCTCGAACTGACGATGGGCTGCAATGGTGTCAAATCTTTAACGGGCCGAATTGGCACATCTCGTATGGGTCGTGGGCTTAAATGGACCTGACAAAAGTAGGCCTTATATGGGCAGGCCTGCTATTTTTTACTGGGCCGGCCTTTTTCACCAGAATGGGCCACTGTTGGGTCGTGCCACGTGTCGACCTATCATAGGCGCCTCCTATCCAATGAGTGGATGACATCTGTCCCAATGATGATCCGACACGTGTTTCCTCTAGCCAATGATGATTTTACACGTGGAAAATCCCCATTGGTCGGGGCTGTTAACGGGTTATCGGATCCAAAACCCGACCCGATAGCTTAACGGTGTTCCATTACGGTGGATGCCACGTGTCGGTCACCCTTGACGAAAGCACTTCTGTGACGCGTGATTTATCGTCATGGAAGTGGACACTTCTGTGATGATAGTTTTGGTAATGTCATGGAACACTTCTACGACAGCACATGTATGACTATCTTGATTCTGTCATAAATTTGTCATGGATGTACATGCATGACAAAAAAAGCAACCTACTGTGACTAACACGTATCATCACGGAAGTGTATTTTTTTGTAGTGGCAGGATGGTCCAAACGCGACACTACGATTAGAGACCCTTCAACGAAACTGTGTGCGATGCCATAATCGCAAACGGTGGTGTAAAAAACTGTCAAAAAAGGTGCAAAACGTTTGCGGTGGAGGATGCATCAAACACGGTTCAGATTTTAGTTGCATGTGCGATGCAGGGCACACGGTTCAGTTCAATTAACTATTTGTGATGAGGAGGAACAAAAGAAACGGGCAGCCAGATGAAGGTGTGTGTGATATACAGCATACGGTTCACTAGGATGAACTGTGTGTGATTAGGCAACTCAGTGGAAATGGTTCAACTGAACAAGAAGTGTGATACGCGGCAAACAGATCCGTCATCAGAAATGTGTGCGAAGACCAGTAATAACACAGATGATTGCTGCTAATAAGTTGTGTGATTTTCTCTATCTACAGAAGAATAACATGTATATATATATAACTAAAATAAACATTCAATTACATAAGTGACTATACAGATCATTCGCACACACCTTAATACACAATTGCTTGCATTCTAAAGTAGAAGAGACGATCGTCTAGTCATCTACTTCTTGTGACGCTCCCGCCAATGCTCTGTGGCTCGATCCCTCGTCTGGGGCAGGAAGAAGACAGTTCCTCATGTCAACAATCCGCCTGTACATCTCGTAGCTTGTGTATGCGTGCATGGCCGCGTACTTGACATGTTGTTCATCCAGTCTCTCATGCCACACATTATGGCAGGCGTTCTTGTCCTTATTGCTCTTATTCTTCATCTTCATGTAGCAGGGGTCGATGATGGCCGAGGCGAGGCCAACCAGGGAGTTCAGTTTGTTTTTGTCGCTACCCCAGACCTTATAGTGGCGCTGGATGTTGACAAGATTCGGGCATTTCAAGCCCGAAACCTTGAGCGCTTTTAGATCGTTGGTGGTGTCCACCATAGCGAAACTGTAGTTGGAGCTATTGATAAACCTGGAGAAACGCTTGGAAGGCCTTGTGGCCAGGTGGTAGTGGTAGACGAGGACGTCATGTCGCACACACAACTGGGCAACGACAACCTTCTGATCGTGGTCGACATGACCCATGGTGTACTCGAGGTCGAAGCCGACCACTTGGTACTTGTCCTCGGCAAGGAACTGCTCCATAGTTTGGATGGAGCTCTCCACCGAGACCGGATCGTTCGTGTACACCACCGATGGAGCCTTCCCCCTCACATGGGTGTCCACGACATGTTGCGTGGCGAAGTGCCCGCTGTTGTTGTCGTCGGCCGCTGGGAGCGTCATTGGAGCCACGGGGAGTGCCATTGGAACTGCTGGATGTCCCCTCTGTATGTGTCCTCCTAGGTGTGCTTATTGTGTCGGGTAAGACGATAGATGAAGGTAAATGGCTGCGGGAATAAAAGGGGGCCGGGCGGTGTGGATTCTCGGCGCGTCCGCATGGCAGTTTTTGCAGCGGGTAACTGCATTATCGCGCCGCGCCCGGCACAACCGCATGCACATGAACGTGCGTGATTGTGCGCTGGCCCAAAACAATGGCAACGCACATGGAGGGATGAGGGTAGAGCACCCGGAGGGACGTGAGAGCAGAGCATGCGCGGCGGGACGCGAGCAAAGCACGCCGCGGCCGCCTGGACCGCAAGCAACCACACGCATAGAGAAGTTGAACACGCAGGAAATGGTCGCGTACAAGCCGGCCAACAGTTGCGTCACTGCATAGAGAGCGGCCGTGTGCTACTACCCCCGTCTAGTCTATAGTCCCCTTTATATTCTGTGCCATACTTTGCCCTCAAGTTTAAACAACAAAATGTTAATGCATGTTATAAAAATTATATAATTGGAAACTACGTTCAAATACGAATCCAATTATGTAATCTTTGGCAACATGCATTCGTATTTTATTGGTTAAATCATACTTATAAACCAGGATGGGGGTATAGTAGGTAATTAAATCACAAACATTTTTTTATTAACCGTATGGGTACGTGGCCTTTCGTCCTCCTCTCACACGTCTTGTCACCCCGCTTCCGCAGATGGCATACAGCTCAAGCTTGCGCAGCGCATGGGGGCTTTCTTTTGGCCAAACGGTGGCGCCAATGAATCGTCGGTGAGCCCGTTACCGCGCAACCTCGCAGGTTCCCACGCAAGCTTCCCGCCCGACTCGTGAAATTCCCCAAGATCCCAATGCTTACCGGCCTGCTATATAAACCCTCACGGCCGGCGAGTCCTACGTCGCATTTTCCCCTCCCTCCCTGTAGCTTATCTCGTCTCCTTCTCCCACAATCGCCAATGGCACCAGTCCGTCATCGTCGCCCAGCCACTCCACCGTCATCAGAGGACATCTCCAGCTGGGAGGCTACACCGCGGCGGCGGTGCAGTCCCCGGCGTAGTGTAGTGCGCGTGGCGTCCCTGTTGGGTGTGCGCGGAACACCCACCACACGCTCCGCCGACGCTGCCCGTCGGTAGCTGTTGCCGGCCGCCGTTGCCGCAACACCACCGCGGTGGAGGTGGATGTCCGCACGTGCGTCAGCGACCTTGCGTGCTACACCGAGTTCCTATGGGAGGAGGAGGAGCGCCTTGTCGAGCATGCAAAGAGCCTTACCGCCGCCGTGGCCATGGCACACGTCGCCTCAGAGGCGAGGAATCAGGGGATCTACGAGGAGAACCACCGCTTCGAGAGGGGTCATCTGGAGCGGCAGAGGGAGTTCGAGGTGAGCATCGCTGAAGCTGTAGCAGCGGTAGCCACCGTATTGTAGTTGTCCAGCTCATTGGTAGGCTCCTCCTCCTCTGCCTCTTACTGAGCGTTCTCGGCATAGGAGAGGCAGATGGAAGTAGTACAAAGCCCCTTCGTAGGGGCTATTTTGTTTAGTTCATCTGACTATAGATGTGGTGGAATTGTACAACGTACTTAAAATTAGCTAGTATATATAGTTGAACTAGCTATTTCAGTACATGGTTGGCAACAATTGGGGAAAAGTTTGGTCGGTTCAGCTGTCGAGTTGAACTATTTGTATACATTAAGAACAACTGCTTAATCTATGAATGAAATCTATGCTTAATTACTGAATTTTAGTTGCAAAAATTAGATACTGCTAGTGATTTTTAGCTTCATATTTTGAGAAATCACAGTGTTACAAGGTTGACAAATGGCAATGTTACTAGATCAACAAATGTCAATCTGTCCAGATTGACAAATGGCAACATACCCAATATGATAGATGCAAATCTTACCAAATTGTTTGTAAGTGGTTGCACACAGGTCATCCAAAAGAACTGTTTGCTTTGAAGAGCTGCACAAATCATGTTCTCACTTTGCATACGGGTGTTCTATCTAAAACGTTTGCGATCAAGTGCTGCACAAATCCTGCTCGGCACATTTTCCCTTGGCTTCCTGGGGAAGCTATCAGTTTGCATATGGGTGTTCTAACTAAAACGTTTGCTATGAGTGTTTTATATTTAAAAACCATTGATTTTTTTTTAAGTATTAAAACCAAGAAAAAAACTATTTCCGGTGGCGGCGGAGGCGGCGTGCCGCCCACAACCATGTCAAGGCCGCCCACGCCAAGCTCCTGGCGGTCACCGCACAAATCGAACGAAGCTTCTCCGACAATGGTTGGCAACCCATGGCCGAAGAGTTGGCAATCGCCGAGAGCGTTCGAGAAGCCATCCGTTCCTCCGCAGCATACCTTGCGACGACGGAGCCCGTCCAAGCCCAGATCGCGGCCACCCACGCCTAGCTCATGGCTGCCTTTTCCAAAGAGATGGCGGATGCGGATGGCGAGATGCTTTCCTAGTATGGTGCGATGGATACCATGGAGCCCCTTCCCCAGGAGACCGTCGGGCGCGATCTGGACATGGAGGCGGCAGCGGAGATCGACGAGCACCAGCCATAGTAGTACTCTTTGTTTTGTTTAATTAAGAGCATCGGTATTTAATTTGTTAGAGTAATGTTTAGGTCAGCTAGCTCTGTTTAATTGCTGAACTTGCTCAATTAAGAAGTGTGGGTGTGCTGTAGTCTCCTTTGTGTACCCAAATTATGCAATGACGTGGATGAAAGTGCAATATAGCACTAAATTGTTTTTGACATCTATGACAACTTCATTTTTGTTTCTAACCACATGCTCTAGTGTTAACAGCGCTGATTAAGCTAAAGTGAAGCATGGATGGTTATTCCCTCTTATATTGAAAGAAAAGGAAAAGCGGAGTGCCCAAGAAAAGGAAAGTTCCATAAAGTTTTCTTGTTTCTTGAGTCCTTAGGGCAGCCGCACCATTAAGAGGGGTGCATCATAAAAACATCTGGGGCATCAACTTACTTTCTCTCATTGATCTAAAAATCTTAGTGTGTAAAGTTTCTATTTAGGCTGGAACTTTGGCATGAGTCTGGGAAGCTTCTGGGGTACTAGAGAAACTGCTCTTTTGTACAAACTCTCTATGTAGCCTGGAACCTCTCCGAACCCTGGCCGGAACTTCCGTCACCCGGAACTTCCAGTGCGGCCGGAACTTCCGGACTCCTGAAATTCCGTCCCCTATTTCAGCAGCTTCCGGGGTACTACTGAGTTTGTGCAAACTCTCTGAATAGCCCTGAACTTGGCCGGAACTTCCGGGATACGCAGAAATCTGCCTCCAACGGCCAGATTCCACCCCCACCTATAAATAGTCCTCTTCTTCCTCACGAAGATGTTGACGACTCCATTTCTCTCACCTCCATTTTCAGACCTCGATTTCTTGGAGATCTCCCTCCTTAGGCAACCAAATCTCTTGATCTTTTGAGAAGCGAAGGAGAAGTGCTCGATTTACACATTCACCAGAGCGAAAGTTGATTCCCCCCCTTGTTTTTGTGGTGCATCTTGTTACTCTTGGAGATTGGAGACTCCTAGGCGGTAGGATTGCTCCGGCGAGGAATCGACCATTGTGATTTCCACCAGAAAGTTTGTGAGGGTTTGGAGACCACCCTAACGTCTACCACTAGTAGTTGAGAAATGCCTTCGTGGTGTTGTCTCAAACGGAGAATAGGGTGAGCCTTCTTGGCATTGGTGTGCCTTCGTGGTAACATCCACCTCTCTAACGGTGATGCAGCTTCCCTCCAAGGAAGTGAACATCAGCATACATCCTCCTCTCCCGAAGTTGCGGTTATTCCTAACCCTAACTCTCTACTTGTGGTTACTTGTCTCTTAGCACTTACTTATATCATATTGTGCTTTCTTACTCACATACTTGTGTTACTTGTTTATCTTGCTTAGCTCTTAGCATCACACTTGCAATTGTTAGGCTCACTTTCATATTCTGCATTATGGCCTAAAATTGCTAAGTAATAATTAAAATCTTAATTTTACCTATTCACCCCCCTCTAGGTCCATCTCGATCCTTTCAATTGGTATCAGAGGCTCGTGCTCTATTCTTGTGGCTTAACCGCCCTAGAGCAAGATGAACCCCAATGGGACTCCCCTTGTTGCAGATCCGAAGAATGCGGGCGTGGCTTCCACGGAAGCCAAGTCCTTCACTTCAAAGGATCTGGAACGAGCTCTTGCTAAGAAAAAGGAGGAGCATGATGCCTCTCTTGAGGCCTTGGTCCAAATGAGGCTAGGCACACTAACCATGATGCTTGCACCACTTTCTGGTGGTGCGGCCTCGAGGCCAGCTGTGCAACCCCTTCACTTGGCCAACAACCTCCTAGTAATGAACACTTCAGTGTTCCTTGGCTTTATGCAAGACATCAAATAGAGAAGCCTAAGTATAACCCTCAAGGCAAACATCCTTTACTTGATGACACTACCGATTTTTGTTTGTGGAGAGTTGCTATGCAGGATCATCTTTGATATGGAAATGCTGAGATGTTGGAGATCTTGGAGTATGGCTACCAAGCTGTTGACCCGAAGAATCTTACTCCAAGAGAGGTATATGACAAGAATCTCAATGACACAGCAACCATGTGCATAAGAAGAGGTATGACTGACAAGCAGAGGAGACCATACATACACATCACAAGTGCCAAGGAATGATGGGATAGCATTGTGAGGACCAAGACCGGTACCTCCACACTCCAGCTTGCTCAATATGAAATTGCCAAGGGTCAATTGCAAAACTTTTGTATGGAGAAAGGTGAATCTCCCAAGCAACTACTTGAGTGTCTCATGACTCTCACTGCCGACACTGAGTCATGTGAATGTGACAAGACTCAAGATGGATTCAACTTGACTAAGCGATTTCTCGTTGATAAGTTGCTTCATGCTCTTGCTCCATATCATCACCAAATAGTGTGGGACATAAGACAACACCATGGATTCAAGGAAATGACTCCAAATGACATCATATCCACTTTCCAACTATTTGAAGAGTCAAAGGCAAATGCCACAAAACATCTTGCCATGCATGCTACCTCAACATCAAAGATCAATCTTGCATTGAAGGCCAAGCATGTATGTGAAGAAGAGAAAAGTGAAGATGAAGAAGATGATGAGGATGAGGATGAGGATGGTGATGAGATTGACTCAGATGAGAGCCCATCATATGAATACATTGCTCTCTTTGTCAAGAAGTTTAGCGCGGGAAAATTCAAGGGAAGATTCCAGAAGAAGAAAGTGAGGAAATGCTACAACTGTGAAGAAACCAACCACTTCTCCAACGAGTGCTCTTATGAGAAGAGAGAAGATAAACCAAGGTTTCCCAGACCTTTCCTAAGAAGCTCAAGAAGAGAGATGGGAAAGCAATGGTTGCTCATGAAGAATCTGATCCGGATGATGTGAGTGGTGTTGCCAGAGTTGCTCAAGATTCTCAAAACACGTTGAGGCTAGTCAACAAGAGTGGTGATGTTGTCACCTACAACTATATGAAATACTACAAGGGAAACGCTCACAAGTGCCTAATGGCAAAGGCCGTCGTAGAAGATGGAGAGACCAAAGCTCTCCTGACAAGGTCAAGGTAACCCCATGATCAAAACCTCCTCTTTTCACTCCTCCTACTCCTAGTGATGAGTATCTTGATGCGGAGGATAGTTATGAGGATGATGATATAGATGATCATATGTTTGCTAAACTAAATAAGTTCATGTTCTCCCTCAAAGGAAAGAAGCTCACTATGTTTCGTATGCTTATGGAGATGGTGAGTACGCACACCATCACCATTAAGGAACTCGGTACCCTCGTGAACAAGGAAAAGGAAAAATATGAAATCCTTGAGCAGAAAGTCCAATGTGAGGAAGCACGAAATGATGAACTATGCTTGAATATTGGTGCAAACATTGATGTTCATACTAAAGATCTTGCCTCCTTGAAAAAGGCTAATGACTCTTGCAAAGAGTTGATGAATGATAAAAGTACGCCTCTGAAGTCTCATGCTTCTCTCTCTCAGGATTGTGAGCTCCTATCTGTGTCCCTCAAGACTAAGGAAGAAGAGCTCGCCCTTCTTACAAAGAGTTTTGAGACGCTCAAGCTTACTTATCTTGGAACTCTAGCCAAGG
This sequence comes from Triticum aestivum, assembly GCF_018294505.1. Lineage (NCBI taxonomy): Eukaryota > Viridiplantae > Streptophyta > Magnoliopsida > Poales > Poaceae > Triticum > Triticum aestivum. The sequence goes on from NC_057812.1 coordinate 250,684,351, forward strand.
CTTACTCTTCTCCTATTATCAATGTTGATGCTTGTACTACTAACTCTAGTAGTGGTCTAGCATCTATTCTTGAGGGGAATCGCTTTCTCAAGGCTCAAATCGAGAAAGGTCTCATGACATGTGCTCAAGGGCAAAAGAACCTTAATGAGGTATTGAGCCAACACAATGAGGTGTTTGCCAAAGAGGGGCTCGGGTTTGACCCAAGCACAAGCAAGAAGAAGACGTCCTCTCAAAAGTGCACAACCCCTTTAAAAGAAACTTTTGTACGAGAGGGGCACAAGGAGAAAGGTAAGGTTGTTAGTGGGAAGGCCACAAGGGGCATGCCCACTGTCAACAAGCCAAAAGAGTTCATGCATCCATCCTATATACTTCGTAAGACTAAGGATGGAGAAAGGTATGCAAAGCTTGTTGGTCCTCGAAATGCTTTCCGAGTTTATGCTATTTGGGTCCCTAAGACCCTTGTGACCAACTTGAGAGGTCCCATTGCAAAATGGGTGCCTCTAACCAAGTCATAATTGTGTGTAGGTTTCCTTCTTCGGTGGAGTAAAATGGGTGATTGACAGTGGATGTACCAATCATATGAACGGAGATAGCAAATTGCTCTACGATTTCATGGAAGCTATTCAACCATTTATGAGCATTATGTTTGGTGGAGGATCAAAAGGACAGGTACTCAGGTTGGGCAAGGTGGCTATCAAAAATGACATGTTTCTTGCAAATGTCATGCTTGTCCAGTCCCTTAAATACCATTTGTTTTCTGTTCGCCAATTGGCTTCTATTGGTTATGATACACTCTTTGGACTAACAGATGTGAAAGTCTTTAAGAGAGATACTCTCGAAGTGGACTTTGATGGAGAGTTGGATGGCAACCTTTACACGGTTGATTTCTCAAAAGAGAGCACATTCCATGCAACTTGTCTAATGGCCAAGGCCGACAAGGGGTGGCTATGGCATCGCCGGCTAGCCCATGTCGGCATGAGAAATCTTCAAGATCTCTTAAAGGGTAATCACATCCTTGGACAAACCAATGTCTCTTTTGAGAAAGATCATGTGTGTAGTGCATTGATACGTCTCCGTCGTATCTACTTTTCCAAACAATTTTGCCCTTGTTTTGGACTCTAACTTGCATGATTTGAATGAAACTAACCCGGACTGACGTTGTTTTCAGCAGAATTTCCATGGTGTTATTTTTGTGCAGAAATAAAAGTTCTTGGAATGACCTGAAAATCAACGGAGATTATTTTTGGAATATATAGAAAATATTGGCAAAAGAATCAAGGCCAGGGGGCCCACACCCTGTCCACAAGGGTGGGGGGCATGCCTACCCCCCTGGGCGCACCCCTGCCTCGTGGCCCCCCTGGTGCTCCTCTGATCTCAACTCCAACTCTATATATTCGTGTTCGGGTAGAAAAAAATCAAAGAGAAGGATTCATCGCGTTTTACTATACGGAGCCGCCACCAAGCCCTAAACTCTCTCGGGAGGGCTGATCTGGAGTCCGTTCAGGGCTCCGGAGAGGGGAATCCATCGCCATCGTCATCATCAACCTTCCTCCATCACCAATTTCATGATGCTCACCGTCGTGCGTGAGTAATTCCATCATAGGCTTGCTGGACGGTGATGGGTTGGATGAGATTTATCATGTAATCGAGTTTGTTTTGTTAGGGTTTGATCCCTAGTATCCACTATGTTCTGAGATTGATGTTGCTATGACTTTGCTATGCTTAATGCTTGTCATGAGGGCCCGAGTGCCATGATTTCAGGTATGAACCTATTATGTTTTCATGAATATATATGAGTTCTTTATCCTATGTTGCAAGTCTATTGTCACCTATTATGTGTTATGATTCGTTAACCCCGAAGTGACAATAATCGGGATACTTACCGATGACGACCGTAGTTTGAGGAGTTCGGGTATTCACTATGTGTTAATGCTTTGGTCTGGTACTCTATTAAAAGGAGGCCTTATTATCCCTTAGTTTCCGATAGGACCCCGCTGCCACGGGAGGGTAGGACAAAAGATGTCATGCAAGTTCTTTTCCATAAGCACGTATGACTATATTCGGAATACATGCCTACATTACATTGATGAACTGGAGCTAGTTCTGTGTCACCCTTTGTTATAACTATTGCATGACGAATCGCATCCGACATAATTATCCATCACTGATCCATTACCTACGAGCTTTTCATATACTGTTCTTCGCTTATTTACTTTTCCGTTGCTACCGTTACAATCACTATAAAACCAAAAATTACTTTTGCTACCGTTACCACTATTATCATATTACTTTGCTACTAAATACTTTGCTGTAGATATTAAGTTTCCAGGTGTGGTTGAATTGACAACTCAGCTGCCAATACTTGAGAATATTCTTTGGCTCCCCTTGTGTCGAATCAATAAATTTGGGTTGAATACTCTACCCTCGAAAACTATTGCGATCCCCTATACTTGTGGGTTATCAAGACTATTTTCTGGCGCCGTTGTCGGGGAGCATATCTCTATTCTTTGAGTCACTTGGGATTTATATTTGCTTATCATTATGAAGAACTTGAAAGATAAAAGAACCAAGATTTTTCCCTCAACTACGAGGGGAGATAAGGAACTGCCATCTAGCTCTGCACTTGATTCACCTTCTGTTTTGAGTAAACTTGCGACACCTACACCTGCTATTTATTCGGATATGTCGCATGTTATTGATGATGCCACTTATGCTTTGCATGATACTTATGATGAAACTACTTCTATGCTTGATAATATTGTGTCACTAGGTGAATTTCTTGATGAACAACTTGCTAGGGTTAGAGAGAATGAAATTATTGAAACTGGTAATATTGATGAAAGTGATGATGAAGATTCTCCCCTTAGATATGAATTGCCTGTTGTGCCTGAGGGTTATGTTATGGATGAAGAAACTGCTAGAGACTTCTTAGCTTGTAATGATAGATCTAAGCTTAAGAAATTATTAGCTAAGCTTAAAAAAGTATTTGAATTCTAGAATGAAATATGGCCCTGCTTTTGCTACTTCACCTATCTTTATTACTGATAAGGATTATGATTTCTCTATTGATCCTGAGTTAATTACTTTGGTTGAATCTGATCCTTTTTATGCCTATGAATCTAAAACTATTGTGGTACATCTTACTTAATTAAATGATATAGCCACCCTGTTCACTCATGATGAGAAAACTCGCTATTAATTTATCCTTAAGTTGTTTTCGTTCTCATTAAAGGGTGATGCTAAAACATGGTTTAATTCTCTTGATCCTGGTTGTGTGTGTAGTCCCCAGGATATGATTTATTACTTCTCTGCTAAATATTTCCCCGCTCATAAGAAACAAGTTGCCTTAAGGGAAATATATAATTTTGTGCAAATTGAAGAAGAGAGTCTCCCACAAGCTTGGGGAGCTCCGATTACTTAATGCTTTGCCTGATCATCCTCTCAATAAAAATGAAATACTTGATATCTTTTATAATGGACTAACCGATGCTTGCAGAGACTACCTAGATAGTTGTGTTGGTTGTGTTTTCAGGGAAAGAACTGTTGATCAAGCTGAATTGCTATTCAATAATTTGTTGAGTGATGAAAATGATTGGACACTTCCTGAACAAACTCCTAAGCCAACTCCGAAGAAAAGGGGTATCCTATTTCTCAGTCCTGAAGTTATGCAAGAGGCAAAGAAATCTATGAAAGAAAAAGGTATTAAAGATGAAGATGTTAAGAATTTACCACCTATTGAAGAAATACATGGTCTTGATAACCCGACACAGGTAGTAAAGGTAAATTCTCTCTATAGATTTGATGAAGGTGATATTCCTCATTATAAGTCTACTAGCCAATGCTTAGATGAGTTTGATAATTTTATTGTTAGACAAGAAAACTTCAATGATTATGTTGGTAGACAATTGAATCACAATGCTAAGATGCTAGAATACTTGAGTGATTATATGTCTAGAGTTAAAGGTGAACTTAAACTTATTAGTAAACATGCTTCTATGGTTATCACTCAAGTAGAACAAGTACTTAAGGCTGAGAATGATTTGCTCAATGAACTAAATAATAAGAAAAATGATAATGGTGTTAGAGTTATGACTAGAGGGGGTAAAATGACTCAGGAATCTTTGTATCCTTAGGGCCATCCTAAGAGAATTGAGCAAGATTCTCAGAGAACTAATGCTGATGCACCTAGTGAGGGAGTCCTGGACTAAGGGGTCCTCGGGCGTCCGACCTATTGGATATGGGCCGGACTGATGGGCCGTAAAGATACAAAGACTGAAGACTCTAGCCGTGTCCGGATGGGACTCTCCCTGGCGTGGAAGGCAAGCTTGGCCACCAAATATGAAGATTCCTTTCTCTATAACCGACCTTATGAAACCCTAGATCCCCCCGGTGTTTATATAAACCGGAGGGCTAGGTCCATAGAGATACATCCTCATAATCATAGTCAAGCTAGACTTTTAGGGTTTAGCCATTATGATCTCGTGGTATATCAACTCTTGTAATACTCATATTCATCAAGATCAATCAAGCAGGAAGTAGGGTATTACCTCCATAGAGAGGGCCCAAACCTGGATAAACATTGTGTCCCCCGTCTCCTGTTACCATCGATCCTAGACGCATAGTTCGGGACCCCCTACCGAGATCCGCCGGTTTTGACACCGACATTGGTGCTTTCTGCTACGTCTTGAGCACATGCGTTGGTTTTCCCTTGAAGAGGAAAGGGTGATGCAGCAGAGTAGCGCAAGTATTTCCCTCAGTTTTTGAGAACCAAGGTATCAATCCAGTAGGAGGCTACGCGCGAGTCCCTCGCACCTGCACAAAACAAATAAATCCTCGCAACCAACGCGATAAGGGGTTGTCAATCCCTACACGGTCACTTACGAGAGTGAGATCTGATAGATATGATAAGATAATATTTTTGGTATTTTTATGATAAAGATGCAAAGTAAAATAAAAGGGAATGAAAATAACAAAGTATTGGAAGATTAATATGATGAGGATAGACCCGGGGACCATAGGTTTCACTAGTGGCTTCTCTCGAGAGCATAAGTATTTTACGGTGGGTGAACGAATTACTGTTGAGCAATTGACAGAATTGAGCATAGTTATGAGAATATCTAGGTATGATCATGTATATAGGAATCATGTCCGAGACAAGTAGACCGACTCCTGCCTGCATCTACTACTATTACTCCACACATCGACCGCTATCCAGCATGCATCTAGAGTATTAAGTTCATAAGAACAGAGTAACGCCTTAAGCAAGATGACATGATGTAGAGGGATAAACTCATGCAATATGATGAAAACCCCATATTGTTATACTCGCTGTCAACAATACAATACGTGCCTTGCTGCCCCTACTGTCACTGGGAAAGGACACCGCAAGATTGAACCCAAAGCTAAGCACTTCTCCCATTGCAAGAAAGATCAATCTAGTAGGCCAAAACCAAACCGATAATTCAAAGAGACTTGCAAAGATAACCAATCATACATAAAAGAATTCAGAGGAGATTCAAATATTGTTCATAGATAAACTTGATCATAAACCCACAATTCATTGGTCTCAACAAACACACCGCAAAAAGAAGATTACATCGAATAGATCTCCACAAGAGAGGGGGAGAACTTTATATTGAGATCCAAAAAGAGAGAAGAAGCCATCTAGCTAATAACTATGGACCCGTAGGTCTGAGGTAAACTACTCACACTTCATCGGGGAGGCCATGGTGTTGATGTAGAGGCCCTCCGTGATCCATGCCCCCTCCGGCGGAGCTCCGGAATAGGCCCCAAGATGGGATCTCGTGGATACAGAAAGTTACGGTGGTGGAATTAGGGTTTTGGCTCCGTATCTGATCGTTTGGGGGTACGTAGGTATATATAGGAGGAAGAAGTACGCCGGTGGAGCAACAGGGGCCCCACGAGGGTGGAGGGCGCGCCTGGGGGGTAGGCGCGCCCCCTACCTCGTGGCCTCCCTATTGATTGCTTGATGTAGGGTCCAAGTCTCCTGGGTCTTGTTTCTTCCAAAAATCACGTTCCCGAAGGTTTCATTCCGTTTGGAGTCCGTTTGATATTCCTTTTCTTCAAAACCGTAAAATAGGCAAAAAAACAATTCTGGGCTGGGCCTCCAGTTAGTAGGTTAGTCCCAAAAATAATATAAAAGTGGATAATAAAGCCCAATAATGTCCAAAACAGTAGATAATATAGCATGGAGCAATCAAAAATTATAGATACGTTGGAGACGTATCAAGCATCCACAAGCTTAATTCCTGCTCGTCCTCGAGTAGGTAAATGATAGAAACAGAATTTTTGATGTGGAATGCTACTTGGCATAATTTCAATGTAATTCTTCTTAATTGTGGTATGAATATTCAGATCCGAAAGATTCAAGACAAAAGTTTAATATTGACATAGAAATAATAATACTTCAAGCATACTAATTAAGCAATTATGTCTTCTCAAAATAACATGGCCAAAGAAAGTTATCCCTACAAAATCATATAGTCTGGCTATGCTCTATCTTCGCCACACAAAATATTTAAATCATGCACAACCCCGATGACAAGCCAAGCAATTGTTTGATACTTTTGACATTCCCAAAACTTTTTCAATCTTCACACAATACATGAGCGTGAGCCATGGACATAGCACTATAGGTGGAATAGAATGGTGGTTGTGGAGAAGACAAAAAGGGAGAAGATAGTCTCACATCAAATAGGCGTATTAACGGGCTATGGATATGCCCATTAATAGATATCAATGTGAGTGAGTAGGGATTGCCATGCAACGGATGCACTAGAGCTATAAGTATATGAAAGCTCAAAAAGAAACTAAGTGGGTCTGCATCCAACTCGCTTTCTCACGAAGACCTAGGGCAATTTGAGGAAGCCCATCATTGGAACATACAAGCCAAGTTCTATAATGAAAAATTCCCACTAGTATATGAAAGTGATAACATAGGAGACTCTCTATCATGAAGATCATGGTGCTACTTTGAAGCACAAGTGTGGTAAAAGGATAGTAGCATTGTCCCTTATCTCTTTTTCTCTCATTTTTTTATTTGTGCCTTTTCTCTTTTTTATATATTTTTTATTTTTCGTCTGGAGTCTCATCCCGACTTGTGGGGGAATCATAGTCTCCATCATCCTTTCTTCACTGGGACAATGCTATACTAATGATGATCATCACACTTTTATTTTCTTACAACTCAACAATTACAACTCGATACTTAGAACAAAATATGACTCTATGTGAATGCCTCCGGCGGTGTACTGGGATATGCAATGAATCAAGAGTGACATGTATGAAAGAATTATGAATGGTGGCTTTGCCACAAATACGATGTCAACTACATGATCATGCAAAGCAATATGACAATGATGAAGTGTGTCATAATAACAGAACGGTGGAAAATTGCATGCCAATATATCTCGGAATGGCTATGGAAATGCCATAATAGGTAGGTATGGTGGCTGTTTTGAGGAAGGTATATGGTGGGTGTATGATACCGGCGAAAGGTGCGCGGTATTAGAGAGGCTAGCAATGGTGGAAGGGTGAGAGTGCGTATGATCCATGGACTCAACATTAGTCATAAATAACTCACATACTTATTGCAAAAATCTATAGGTTATCAAAGCAAAGTATTACGTGCATGCTCCTAGGGGGATACATTGGTAGGAAAAGACCATCGATCATCCCCGACCGCCACTTATAAGGAAGACAATCATTAAATAAATCATGCTACGACTTCATCACATAACGGTTCACCATACGTGCATGCTACGGGAATCACAAACTTTAATCACAAGTATTTCTCAAATTCACAACTACTCAACTAGCACATCTTTAATATCACCATCTCCATATCTCAAAACAATTATCAAGCATCAAACTTCTCATAGTATTCAACATACTCATAAGAGAATTTTATTATTAATCTTGTATACCTAGCATATACGATTATTTAAGCAAATTACCATGCTATTTAAGACTCTCAAAATAATCTAAGTGAAGCATGAGAGATCAATAGTTTCTATAAAACAAATCCACCACCGTGCTCTAAAAGATATAAGTGAAGTACTAGAGCAAAACTATATAACTCAAAAGATATAAGTGAAGCACATAGAGTATTCTAACAATTTCCGAATCATGTGTGTATCTCTCAAAAGGTGTGTACAGCAAGTATGATTGTGGTAAACTAACAAATAAGACTCAAATAATACAAGACGCTCCAAGCAAAACACATATCATGTGGTGAATAAAAATATAGCTCCAAGTAAAGTTACCGATAGAAGTAGACGAAGGAGGGGATGCCTTCCGGGGCATCCCCAAGCTTTGGCTTTTAGGTGTCCTTAGATTATCTTGGGGGTGCCATGGGCATCCCCAAGATTAGACTCTTGCCACTCCTTGTTCCATAATCCATCAAATCTTTACCCAAAACTTGAAAACTTCACAACACAAAACTTAAAGTAGAAAATCTCGTGAGCTCCGTTAGCAAAAGAAAACAAAAGACCACTTCAAGGTACTGTAATTAACTCATTCTTTATTTATATTGGTGTTAAACCTACTGTATTCCAACTTCTCTATGGTTTATAAACTATTTTACTAGCCATAGATCCATCAAAATAAGCAAACAACACACGAAAAACAGAACAGTCTGTAGTAATCTGTACCTAGCGCAAGATCTGGAACCCCAAAAATTCTAAAATAAATTTCTGGACGTGAGGAATTTATCTATTAATCATATTCAAAAATAATTAACTAAATAGCACTTTCCAACTAAAAATGGCAGCAGTTCTCGTGAGCGCTAAAGTTTCTGTTTTTTATAGCAAGATTAACAAGACCTTCCCCAAGTCTTCCCAACGGTTCTACTTGGCACAAACACTAATTAAGCACAAAGAACACAACCAAAACAGAGGCTAGATAAATTATTTTTTACTAAACAGGAGAAAAAAGCAAGTAATAAAAATAAAATTGGGTTGCCTCCCAACAAGCGCTATCGTTTAACGCCCCTAGCTAGGCATAAAAAGCAAGGATAGATCTAGGTATTGCCATCTTGGGTAGGCAATCCATAAGTGGCTATCATAATAGACTCATAAGGTAATTTAATTTTCTTTCTAGGGAAGTGTTCCATGCCTTTCCTTAATGGAAATTCAAATCTAATATCTCCTTCCTTCATATCAATAATTGCACCAATCGTTCTAAGGAAGGGTCTACCAAGAATAATCGGACATGAAGGATTGCAATCTATGTCAAGAACAATAAAATCTACGGGCACATAATTCCTATTTGCAATAATAAGAACATCATTAATTCTTCCCATAGGTTTCTTAATAGTGGAATCCGCAAGGTGCAAGTTTAAAGAGCAATCATCAAAATCACGGAAACCTAACAAATCACACAAAGTCTTTGGGATCGTGGAAACACTAGCACCCAAATCACACAAAGCATAGCATTCATGATCTTTAATTTTAATTTTAATAGTTGGTTCCCACTCATCATAAAGTTTTCTAGGGATAGAAACTTCCAACTCAAGTTTTTCTTCATAAGATTGCATCAAAGCATCAACGATATGTTTGGTAAATGCTTTATTTTGACTATAAGCGTGAGGAGAATTTAGCACAGATTGCAACAAGGAAATAGAATCTATCAAAGAGCAATTATCATAATTAAATTTCTTGAAATCCAAAATAGTAGGTTAATTAACATCTAGAGTTTTGATCTCTTCAATTCCACTTTTATCAAATTTAGCATCAAAATCTAAAGACTCCGAATTTTTGGAACGACTTCTAGGTAAAGGTGGATCATATTCAGTCCCATCATTATCAAGATTCATATTGCAAAACAAATATTTAATAGGGGACACATCAATAACTTTTATATCTACATCTTTATTATCATGGAAACTAGAAGAACACGCTCTTATAAAGGAATCTTTCTTAGCACGCATCCTAGCGGTTCTTTCTTTGCACTCATCAATGTAAATTCTCATGGCTTTGAGAGACTCATTGATAGCATGCTTAGGTGGAATAGATCTAAGTTTCAAAGAATCAACATCAAGAGAAATTCTATCAACGTTCCTAGCCAACTCATCAATCTTAAGCAATTTTTCTTCAATCAAAGCATTGAAATTCTTTTGAGAAGTAATAAATTCTTTAATATTAGATTCAAAATAAGAGGGCATCTTATTATAATTTCCATAAGAATTGTTGTAGGAATTACCATAATTATTAGAGGAATTGCTAGGATAAGGCCTAGGATTAAAGTTTCCTCTATACGCATTGTTACCAAAATTATTCCTACCAACAAAATTCACATCCATAGGTTCATTGTTATTCTCAATCAAAGTAGACAAAGGCATATCATTAGGATCAGAAGAAACACTTTTATTAGCAAATAATTTCATAAGTTCATCCATCTTTCCACTCAAAACATTAATTTCTTCTATCGCATGCACTTCCTTATTAGTAGATCTTTCAATGTGCCATCGAGAATAATTAACCATAATATTATCTAGGAGTTTATTAGCTTCTCCTAATGTGATTTCCATAAAAGTGCCTCCCGCGGCCGAATCTAAAAGATTTCTAGAAGCAAAATTCAATCCGGCATAAAATTTTTGTATAATCATCCACAAATTCAAACCATGTGTTGGGCAATTACGTATCATTAATTTCATCCTCTCCCAAGCTTGTGCAACATGTTCATGATCAAGTTGCTTAAAATTCATAATATCGTTTCTAAGAGAGATGATCTTAGCGGGAGGAAAATACTTAGAGATAAAGGCATCTTTGCACTTATTCCAAGAATCAATACTATTTTTAGGCAAAGATGAAAACCAAGCTTTAGCACGATCTCTAAGCGAAAAAGGAAATAGCTTCAATTTAACAATATCATTATCAACATCTTTCTTATTTTGCATGTCACACAAATCAACGAAGCTATTCAGATGGGTAGCGGCATCTTCACTAGTAAGGCCGGAAAACGGATCTTTCATGACAAGATTTAGCAAGGCGGCATTAATTTCACAAGATTCAGCATCGGTAAGAGGAGCAATCGGAGTGCTAATAAAATCATTGTTGTTGGTATTGGTGAAGTCACACAATTTAGTGTTATCTTGAGCCATCGTGAGAAGCAAGCAATCCAACACACAAGCAAACAAGAAGAGGGCAAAAAGAGGCAAATAGAGAAAGAGATGGAGGATAGAGAGAGAGGGCGAATAAAACGGGAAGGGTGAAGTGGGGAGAGGAAAACGAGAGGCAAATGGCAAATAATGTAATGCGGGAGATAAGGGTTTGTGATGGGTACTTGGTGTGTTTACTTTTGCGTAGACCTCCCCAGCAACGACGCCAACAATCCTTCTTGCTACCTCTTGAGCACTTGCGTTGGTTTTCCCTTGAAGAGGAAAGGGTGATGCAGCAGAGTAGTGCAAGTATTTCCCTCAGTTTTTGAGAACCAAGGTATCAATCTAGTAGGAGGCTACGCGCGAGTCCCTCGCACCTGCACAAAACAAATAAATCCTCGCAACCAAGGCGATAAGGGGTTGTCAATCCCTACACGGTCACTTACGAGAGTGAGATCTGATAGATATGATAAGATAATATTTTTGGTATTTTTATGATAAAGATGCAAAGTAAAATAAAAGGGAATGAAAATAACAAAGTATTGGAAGATTAATATGATGAGGATAGACCCGGGGACCATAGGTTTCACTAGTGGCTTCTCTCGAGAGCATAAGTATTTTACGATGGGTGAACGAATTACTGTTGAGCAATTGACAGAATTGAGCATAGTTATGAGAATATATAGGTATGATCATGTATATAGGCATCATGTCCGAGACAAGTAGACCGACTCCTGCCTGCATCTACTACTATTACTCCACACATCGACCGCTATCCAGCATGCATCTAGAGTATTAAGTTCATAAGAACAGAGTAACGCCTTAAGCAAGATGACATGATGTAGAGGGATAAACTCATGCAATATGATGAAAACCCCATATTGTTATCCTCACTGTCAACAATACAATACGTGCCTTGCTACCCCTACTGTCACTGGGAAAGGACACCGCAAGATTGAACCCAAAGCTAAGCACTTCTCCCATTGCAAGAAAGATCAATCTAGTAGGCCAAACCAAACCGATAATTCAAGAGACTTGCAAAGATAACCAATCATACATAAAAGAATTCAGAGGAGATTCAAATATTGTTCATAGATAAACTTGATCATAAACCCACAATTCATTGGTCTCAACAAACACACCGCAAAAAGAAGATTACATCGAATAGATCTCCACAAGAGAGGGGGAGAACTTTGTATTGAGATCCAAAAAGAGAGAAGAAGCCATCTAGCTAATAAATATGGACCCATAGGTCTGAGGTAAACTACTCACACTTCATCAAAGAGGCTATGGTGTTGATGTAGAAGCCCTCCGTGATCGATGCCCCCTCCGGCGGAGCTCCGGAACAGGCCCCAAGATGGGATCTCGTGGATACAGAAAGTTACGGCGGTGGAATTAGGGTTTTGGCTCGGTATCTGATCGTTTGGGGGTACGTAGGTATATATAGGAGGAAGAAGTACGTCGTTGGAGCAACAGGGGGCCACGAGGGTGGAGGGCGCGCCCCCCTACCTCGTGGCCTCCCTATTGATTGCTTGACGTAGGGTCCAAGTCTCCTGGGTCTTGTTTGTTCCAAAAATCACGTTCCTGAATGTTTCATTCCGTTTGGACTCCGTTTGATATTCCTTCTCTTCGAAACCCTAAAATAGACAAAAAAAACAGCAATTCTCGGCTGGGCCTCCGGTTAGTAGGTTAGTCCCAAAAATAATATAAAAGTGGATAATAAATCCCAATAATGTCCAAAATAGTAGATAATATAGCATGGAGCAATCAAAAATTATAGATACGTTGGAGACGTATCACTTTCATTGAGAGTTCCACTGTGCCGTCAAAAGATAGTATCGATGGCTCGCCTTGTTCTCAAGGACAGCGTCACCTCCTGACGAACACTGGCCCCAGACCAAACCCTCCGGCTGGGCGGCTTCATTATGACCGCTCGTTCGGCCATTAAGCCGACGATGACTTCTCAGGTCATCAAAAATCCCCTTCATGTTGACTCTAAGTACTCCAAGAAGATGGATCCGGTGGAGCTGTCGTCTTTAAACGAGCTCCTAGATTGCATCGCCGCCCTGGGGGTCGCCACAGACTATGATCGGATTGGGCTTAAACCCGACCAAAGAGAAATTAAAACTTCGTCGATCACCCATCAACTAGCGGTAGTAGAGGAGCAAGACGACAACTCTTCCTCTATATTAAGGATGAACTATGTTCGGATCTCCAAACTTGAAGAGCCGGACACCTACCTGTAGAAAGACATGTCTTGTCCTCCGAACATAGAATCGGATGACAAGCCCAAAAAATCAGCTGACATCCCGGAGCCCGAACTACTAAATCCGAAGATTCTTCAAACTCCATATCCTAATTTGGGTCAGGGTTCGGACTTCAATCCACCCACCAGACATAAGCTCTCTCAGGGGCATACGACAGCAGTATCAGGAAACGGCCCACCACTTCTGGGCCAGATTCCTCCTTGTCAAAGATAAGATTGAAGATTGCCACGACGAAGACACGATCACAGTGTTCTGCAACAATTGCACGGATGAAGGAATCCTAAACGCCATCAACCGTCATCGCATATCATGCTTCACAGACTTGGCAACCATAGCATACAAGTACTGCGCAATGGAAAGCGCTTGGAAAACTCAGGCAGCCTGATGGGAACCGCTGGTTTGCACCCAATCCCTCGTTCAGGTGAAAAGGACGCACCCTAGTGGCACGCCCGGCCCAATGACAAAGAAATATAAGCCCATTATGAGACGCGGAACCGTTCTGGAGGGATGCCTCTATGGACCATGCAAGCTACACACAACACCGGATACTATATCAACTCACAGCCTTAGAGCATGTTGGATACTCCGGCAGGTGGCCAAGAGCGGCAACGATATCCTCACCAAAAATAACCCAGAGCAATATCCTCCAGAAGACGATGACCCCAGAGTACTGACGGTCTTCGAGACTTTCGCTTCAAACAATAAGCATAAAAGGGCACTCCACGACCTTGCCGAAGTCTGCCAAATCGCAGCAACAAACCCTTGGAACGACACGTCCATAACTTTCAATGCCGATGATGAACCAAAATTCAGGACAATCCGGGCACCAGCCGCCTTGGTCCTCAGTCCAATCGTGGACAGCTTTCGGCTCACCAAGGTTCTCATGGACGGCGGCAGCGTACTAAACCTCATTTATGAGGATACACTCAGTAAAATGGAAATAGATAGGAGCCGCATCAAGCAAAGTAGCACGACCTTCCGGGGAATTATTCCTAGTCAGGAGGTGCGATGCGCGGGAAAAATCACACTCGACGTGGTATTCGGCACACCAGAGAACTATCGGACCGAAGAACTACCTTCCAAGTGGCCCCTTTCAACAGCGGATATCATGCCCTCTTAGGGCGAGATGCATTTACGCGCTTCCAAGCGGTACCCCATTATGGATACATGAAGCTTAAGATGCCTGGGCCCAATGGTATAATCACTCTAGCTAGTGATCCGGACATAGCACTCCACGCCGAGAATAAAACCGCATCCTTGGCCCTTGAGGCATTATCTGAAGCCCTCGCGGCCGAAGAATTAACCACGCTGCGCTCCACGGTGGACAGAGATGATGTGGTCCTAGACAAACAACCCAAATCCACCTCCTTCAAGCCAGCAGAAGAAATAATCAAATTCCAAGTCCATCCAATGGACCCCAAGAAGATAGCATCCATCAGAGCACAACTAGACTGAATGGTTGACGCTGCGGCGTTTTTCTGAACCCAAATGTCAAGCGATGGGGGAGGAGCTAGCCAAGCTAATTGAGGCCAGATTCATTAGAGAAATAAAACACCCGGACTGGCTAGCAAACTTGGTGATGGTGCCAAAGAAGGATAAATCCTGGCGCCTGTGCGACAATTTCAAAGACCTCAATAAGGCCTGCCCTAAGGATCCATTCCCCCTCCCCCCATTGACCAGATTATCGATGTCACCGCAGGACACGATTCGATATGCTTCCTTGACGCATATTCCGGATACCATCAAATCAAAATGAAGGAGTCCGATCAAGCCGCAACGACATTCATTACCCCATATGGGCCATTCTGCTTCAACGCCATGCCCTTCGGGCTCAAAAACGCCGGGGCCACCTACCAACGCATGATTCAAACATGCCTGGAGAAATAGATTGGCAACATAGTTGAAGCATACGTGGATGACATCGTCATTAAAAGTAGGCACGTCGACTCACTAATAGACGATTTGCGTCTTACATTCGACAACCTCCGTGCATATGACATCAAGCTCAATCCGGAAAAGTGTGTTTTCGGCGTTCCTGCTAGAAAGTTGTTGGGCTTCATCATTTCCAATAGAGGAATTGAAGCAAATCCAGCCAAAATCCAAGCCTTGTCACAATTGGCCACACCAACAGACCTTAAACAGGTCCAAAAACTCGCAGGGTGCGTGGCAGCTTTAAGCCGCTTTATCTCCAGATTGGGGGAAAAGGCATTGCCATTGTATCGCCTCCTCTGGCACACCAATCACTTCGAGTGGACGGATGCGGCAACAGCCGGACTGGAAGAAATAAAAACCCTTCTGGCGAGCAACCCAATCCTGGCCGCACCGAACGTCGCCGAACCCATGTTATTATACATATCGGCAACACACCATGTGGTGAGCGCCATGCTCGTCGTGGAACGAGAACAGGACAGACACAAATTCCCACTTCAGAAGCCGGTATATTACGTATCCACCATCCTCACACCATGCAAATCCCAATACCCTCATTATCAAAGCATAGCATATGCGGTCTTCATGGCATTCCGGAAGCTACGACACTACTTCCAAGAATGTTCTATAACGGTGGCTTCTGAAGTACCACTCAATGATATAATAAACAACCGCGATGCTACGGGCCGGTTCGCCAAATGGGCCATTGAGCTCCTTCCATTCGACATAACATACAAACTGCGCCGAGCCATCAAATCCCAAGTACTGGCGGACTTCGTCGTGAATGGACAGAGGCCGAACTCCCTAAAGAGTACGGCACATATTCCAACTGGGTTATGTATTTTGATGGTTCCAAAATGCTGGCAGGATTAGGAGCGGGCGTCGTTTTAACATCCCCCACTGTATACGTAATCCAGTACGTACTCCAAATGTTATACACAGACTCCAATGACGCAGCCGAATACGAGGCCTTATTACATGGTCTCCGGATGGCTGTCTCTATGGGCATACAACGCCTGGAAGTGCGCGGGGACTCAAACCTCGCAATATCTCAAATAAACGGAGATTTTGATGCCAAAGATCCAAAGATGGCAGCTTACCGCAACGTTGTCCTAAAATGTCGGCTCGATTCTAGGGGCTTGAGTTTCATCATGTGGCTCGAGAAAGTAATCAAGTGGCGGACGTCCTCGCCCGCATTGGCGCCAAGCGCGACCCCGTCCCACCTAATATCTTTCTGGAAAGGCTCTTTAAGCCGTCCGTGGTGTGGCAAGAGGAGAGTGGTAACACCAGTCCGGATCTGAACACAACCCCAGCCTCCGAACACGACGATATCATCGGGGGATCGGCCATCGAAATAACACCGTCGGCCCATCTAATCATGGCAGTCATTGCCCCATGGATCGAACCCTTCTTGGCCTACCTTAATAGGAAAGAACTCCTGGAGGATCAGAATGAGGCTCGCCACATTGTTCGGCGCTCGAAGGCCTACAAGGTTCATGAAGGAGAGCTCTACAAGAAAAGTGCTACCGGAGTTCTTCAAAGATGTATCTCCGAGGAAGAGGGGCGGCAGCTCTTGGCTGAAATTCACGCTGGACTCGGCGGTCACCACGCTGCAGCTCGGGCCCTTGTTAGCAAGGCCTTCCATATAGGCTTTTACTGGCCGACGGCCCGAGCAGATGCACAGGACCTTGTCCAACGTTGCATCGGATGCCGGCTATTCGCCAACCAAAGCCATATGCCCCCCACCGCTCTACAAACGATCCCCATCACTTGGCCTTTCGCGGTCTGGGGGCTCGATATGGTTGGACCCATTAAAGGAGGAAGCCATAAGAGAAAGTAACTGTTGGTCATGGTGGATAAATTCACTAAGTGGATAGGCCAAACCAGTCAAAACGGCCGAGGTGGGGCCAGTAATAGACTTCATATTCGGCGTGGTGCACCGTTATGGTGTTCCACACAGCATCATCACCGATAACGGCTCCAATTTCATAGCCGATGAGGTGAAAACTTGGAGTGCTAATCTGGGCATTAAGCTCGATTACGCCTCTGTCTATCACCCGCAAACAAACAGTCAAGTCGAACGGGCTAATGGTCTTATTATGAGCGGCATCAAACCTAGACTAGTGCGGTATTTGAAAGAATCAGACAAGCACTGGGTTGAGGAGCTTGACTCTGTACTCTGGGGGCTGCGGACCACGCCCAGCAGCACTACTGGATATAGACCTTTCTTCATGGTGTACGGTGCGGAGGCTATGTTGCCCTGTGATATTATCCATGACTCACCTCGAGTGCGCATGTATGAAGAGAGAGACGTCGAGCTTGCCCTGGAGGAGGAGCGCGATGTTGCAAAAGCCCATTCCGCATTTTATCAACAACAGGCCCGCAGATACCAAAGCAGAGAAGTACGGGCCAAGACTTATAATGTTGGCAAACTCGTCCTACGCTTGCCGGAGAAGAAAAAGGACAAACTCAGGCCCATGTGGGAGGGTCCCTTCATAATTTACAAGGTTCTCACACGAGGAGCATACCGCCTGCATGCTGCATAAGACAATCGCCTAGAGCCGAACCCCTGGAACGCAGCCAGACTCCGAAGATTATATGCCTAGCGCCGAACTATGTGTTTGTCTCATTCTCCTTGGTGTCTCCTTTTTTTTCCTCTCTTTTCGTTTTTTCTTTTCCTAAAACTTAAACTCTTTCGCACGGCTAAACCATGCACCTGTGATGTACACATCCTTGAGCATGTACATCCACTATACCTGGGGGCTTCCCAGACAGAAGCTTATTTTTTCCGAGCATCAAGCTCATCACATATGTTTTTTCCCATATGTACCTTTTCTTCGCCATTATATGCATTGATATGACTTAAGTTTTGGCCAAGCTGGGTTGCCTGGCTCCTGTGTGTATGCCCTACGTTCTCGTTAGTTCGACTAGGGCATAAAGGGAGCAACTCTGTGACTGTTACTGTCGGGTCATACGGATGTGTACCTCAGGCTGGGTGAAGCCGAAAGCTAGCGTTCTTAAGAGAATACTTGATCGGCGGACTAAAGATGCATTATATTCCTTCCATTATGAACCCCCAAATGATTACCTATACTGTAATGTTATCTATCACAGTTCGGACATGCATTTTAATGCATCCACACCCAGGGAAAGGAACCACTAACGGAACTATTCTCCCTGGAAGATGTTTCTTACAATCATAATGTAATATAACATAACTAGCCGGATACACATTGTTTGTTCAAGCAACTATGACCCCTGCGCCTGGTTCCCACGCATACCCCGGTCTATTTTACCGCTAAGGTATTCGAAAACACTCTGCACCTTCGGGTCCAGAGGTCGAAGCGAAAAGGTCTACCATGGCAATTGTTTTTACAATTCAGCTAGAGTCACATATGTCAAGGAAAGTACATAGTCACTAGGACTCAAAAAATTCCTCCTCTATGCCGACCAGCAGGTGGTCTAACTTACAATCCTGCTGGGAATACTTGGCGGCTACTTCTACTTGGTCATATACCAAATTAACGGGAACTTCTTTTCCATCTGACCCTAGAGGTCCGACCCGAGCCATATGATTCGGATCAAGCTTGGTATACCGTGTTTTCACCATGGCCCAGGCTTCCCATGCACCTTCCCGACAGGCTGATATCTTCCACAGCCAAAAGCGTCGCCGCGCTCCCTTATTCTTGTGTGTTTGAAAAACCTTTAGAAAAACAAAAAAAAATTAGTTGTAGCTTTTAGCTAGTTTATGTTTCATGCCTGTAGTAGTAATTAAAAAGAAAACCCAAAAAGATTTCTCGTTCTTCTTTTGCGTGTTGGGAGCTTTCCCTTGTAAATAGTTTTATTTCCTTTCTTTTCCTTGGGGGTCAAGAGGAGAAGACCGTGATGAAAATGTTGAAGTGGCTCTCATATGCATTATTGATGATCTAACAAAGAGCCCATAATACCTTGTCTTCTCTCTTGAGTTGAATGCTTGCAGATTCCAGCTTAGTCCAATGCATGTGCACTATTATTATTATGCACACTATTCAGTCGTGCAACTGAAAGGCAATAATGACGATATATGATGAACTGATTGAGATGAGAAAAGTTGGTATGAACTCGACCTCTATTGTTTTTGTAAATATGGTTAGTTCATCGTTCCTGATTCAGCCTATTATGAATGAAACATGTTTGCAATGAAAATTAGAGATTATAGTTACCCATGCCATGCTTAAGTAGCTAGGAGTTTATAATGGTTTATCTTGCGTGCCAACATGCTATTAAAATGGTTGTGATGTGGTATAATAGGGTGGTATCCTCCTTTGAACGATTCGAGTGGCTTGACTTGGCACATGTTCACGCATGTAGTTGAAACAAAATCAACATAGCCTTCACGATATTTATGTTCATGGTGAATTATATCCTACTCATGCTTGCATTCAGTGTTGATCTATTTTAATGCATGTTCATGACTGTTGTCGCTCTCTAGCTGGTCGCTTCCCAGAGTCTTTCTAGCCTTCACTTGTACTAAGTGGGAATACTGCTTGTGCATCCAACTCCATAAACCCCAAAAGTTATTCCATACGAGTCCACCATATCTTCCTATATACGGTATCTACCTGCCGTTCCAAGTAAATTTGTATATGCCAAACTCTAAACCTTCAAATAAACATTTTGTTTTGTATGCTCGAATAGCTCATGTATCAACTAGGGTTGTCTGTATCCTCCATGTTAGGTGGGTTATTCTTAAGAGGAGTGGACTCCGCTCCTAATTCATGAGAAAATGGCTGGTCACCGGGATGCCTAGTCCCATGCTCAAATCAAATCAAAATAATTACAAACAAAACTCCCCCAGGATTGTTGTTAGTTGGAGGCACCCGTTATTTCGGGAAAGCCATGGATTGATGCTTGTTGGTGGTGGAGGAGTATAAACTTTACCATTCTTCCTGGGAACTGCCTATAATGTTTGTAGCATGGAAAATATTGAGATCTCTGGTTGTTATGTTGACAATGAAAGTATACCGCTCAAAATATTATTTATCTCTATTTCAAAATCGAGCTCTGGCACCTCTACAAATCCCTGCTTCCCTCTGCGAAGGGCCTATCTATTTACTTTTATGTTGAGTCATCATCCTCGTATTAAAAAGCACCGGTTAGAGAGCACTGTTGTCATTTGCATGTATTATTGTTAGTTTACATTGAGTATGACTTGACTAGATCTCTTTTACCATGAATTAAAATTTCCAGTCAGCCCTTGATATTTAAAGGTGCTCTACATTTATGTTTTGCGGTCACAGAAAGGGCTAGCGAGATACCATCTTGTTATATCATATTATGATTGTTTTGTGAAAGTCTTTGAGAGGGATACTCTTGAAGTGGACTTTGTTGGAGAGTTGGATGGAAACCGTTGATTTCTCGAAAGAGAGCACATTCCATGAAACTTGTCTAATGGCCAAGGCTGGCAAGGGATGGCTATGGCATCGCCGGCTAGCCCATGTCGGCATGAGAAATCTTCAAGATCTCTTAAAGGGTAATCACATCCTTGGACTAACCAATGTCTCTTGTGAGAAAGCTCGTGTGTGTAGTGCATTGATACGTCTCCGTCGTATCTACTTTTCCAAACACTTTTGCCCTTGCTTTGGAACCTCTAACTTGCATGATTTGAATGGAACTAACCCGGGCTGACGCTGTTTTCAGCAGAATTGCCATGGTGTTATTTTTGTGCAGAAATAAAAGTTCTTGGAATGACCTGAAAATCAACGGAGATTATTTTTGGAATATAAAAAAATATTGGCGAAAGAATCAAGGCCAGGGGGCCCACACCCTGTCCACGAGGGTGGGGGTGCCTACCCCCTGGGCACGCCCCCTGCCTCGTGGGCCCCCTGGTGCTCCTCCGACCTCAACTCCAACTCTATATATTCGTGTTCGGGGAGAAAAAATTGGAGTGAAGGATTCATCGCGTTTTACGATACGGAGCCGCCGCCAAGCCCTAAACTCTCTCGAGAGGTGTCGGGGGGATGAACCCCAAGCAGGCAACGGAACCCGGATCCTCTTCAAAAATAACAGGGTGGGCACTGCCCCTCAATACCGGCACGCGCTTGGTCGGGTCGCTCGACCCGGCCAAGCCCCGCAAGCCGGCTAGACTAGCCGACCCGGGAAGATGCATCAACTTGGCATCAACAACTAGTGCAAGACAGCCGAACCCGGCACGAGCAAAGCCTACTCAACAAGCCAGCGCCACCCGTGGCATGCTACGCAAGCCAGCCATGGGTCAACTCCTGTCCAATCCAGACCGTATGATGGGACGAGACTCCAATCAATGATGACCAAGGCAACAGTACCCCGCCCATGCCTCTGGTCAGCGGGTACGTAGTTACAGTGCCCCTCACCTACCCACTGACCAAGGCTGGCGTGGCTACAGTTCCCCCGCCTTCACCGCTGACAACAGCAAGCGGCGACCTGACAGAGAGGACTGTACACGACTCGACTCGGCCATGCCCTGACGATCGACAAGACGGCGCACAGTCCCCCTAGGCATGTGAGGCGCACACCTAGGGGAACCTGGCGAACCACAAACCCTCAGCGGGACCCAGCCCGTGTTCCCGAACACCGACAATACGGACCCACTGACTTGTAACATTACCATTGTACCCCCGGGGGATTGGACTATAAAACCCCCGGGAGCCCGCGATCGACAGACAACGCAACAGAAGGAAGAGAACTCATTCCATCACACACACCAAGTTAGCAACATCCGAGGAGGGGGAACTGCCTAAGCCTTGGCCATCTTCCTCCCTCCTCCATACAGCTCCAGGAGCAACATTGTACTATCCATCATACAACAACACTCGGCAGCACTAGGGGTATTATCTCTCCGGAGAGCCCCGAACCTGGGTATGTCCGGCGTCCCACGCCCGCTCATGCCAACCTCGCCTCTGGAGTCCACCGGCGCCCTTGAGCCTCCTCCTCTCTTTGGCCATCCCTTGGCATATGCCGTGCGCCCACCACGACAGTTGGCGCCCACCGTGGGGCAGCTCGAGGAGCTGGCCGGGAACATGCTTCAGAGGGGCCCTCTCCTACACCGACGAGTCCGTCACGCTGGCGGACGACCTCGTCGGCGCGCTTGTCACCTCCTTCGCCGCACTACGCATCTCCGATGCGTTCGTGGCCGACGAGTACCCCAGCGAGGTGCTCAGCTACTCCGACTCTCCCCTCTCCCTCGGCGGCGGCATTTCCACCGGGGGAGTGGACGTCCACGTGGAGGTCTAGGTCACCGGCGACGGCACCTCCTCCTCGTCGAGCAAGACGAGGAAGGCTGCCGAAGCCAGGGCCACAACGGAACGGATCGAGCCATCTGATCCGTTGCGCGCCGCGATGCAGAGCCTCCGCATCCCCATCGGCACCGACGTCGACGCCACCAACGTCGTTGAGGCCCGGACCCAGCTCAAGGAAAGGCGCCAGCAGATGCTGGACCTATCCGAGACGCTCGCCGCCACTCAGCATTGCTTGGACGCCACTCAGCTGGAGCGCGATGCCGCCTACGGATTCACGCCCGCTGCGGCTGACCCAAGCCGGTCGCCGATGTGCGCGCCTGGGGAGGAGCCATCGGCCGGGCCCTCGGCGCCGTCCGAACCGTCTACGAAACCCAAGCGAAGAACATGCGCGCTGCCCAGGCAGCTGCAATCGGCCTGGACCAGCTCGCGGGTGAGGAGCTGAAAGAGCGCATCAGGCGGATGCGCGAACTCCTCCACGCCGCCAACACCCAACAGGACCGCATCAACCAGCTCACCAAGCCAGTGGGATCCGGCTCCGCCCGCCTTGGCGGGACCGGTGAACTTGTGCACACCGCATCCTCGCCACCCGGCGAGGCGCACTCCGGCTGAGCCCGGACTCGGCGCGACCCGGCCGCTACGGCCACTGATGGATTGGGCAACGAGCCCGTCCTATAGATCCCGCACGGACCCGGCCGGCATGGCCGGTGTCCGGCTCCAGCCGACCCGGCCCCCCGTGGCCTGGCCGCAAGTCAACTCGGCCCGCGCGCCTTCGACGACACCGACGCTTGCCACCGCCTAGATCGGCTCGCTCACTCCCTGGAGATGGAGGAGAGCGGCGCCATCGGGCCGGCGTGCTTCGGCCCCCGCATCCGGGAGGAGCCCTTCCCCAAAGGATTCATGCTCCCCCGCGACACCCCCAAGTACAATGGGACGGTGAAGCCAGAAGACTGGCTCACCGACTACACCATGGCCATTGGCATCACCGGTGCCAATCATCGTCTCGCTGTGCGCTACGCACCGCTCATGCTCCAAGGGTCGGCCGCACGTGGTTGAATAGCCTGCCGATGGGCAGCATCAACACGTGGCTGGATTTCGAGGAAGCCTTCATCCGCAACTTCACGGGGACCTACAAGCGACCCGGATGCCCTAGCCAGCTCCCCATGTGCGTGCAGGGGCCTGCGGAGACTGGTCGCGAGTACCTCGCACGCTGGACCGAGCTTCGGAACAGCTGCGAGGGCGTCCATGAAGTCCAGGCGATCCAGTACTTCGTCAACGGATGCTGAGACGGCACCCTCCTCAAGCACAAACTCTTACGCTCTGAGCCGGCCACCATGGTCGCGCTCATGGTGATGGCGGACAAGTATGCCAACGTCGACTCCGCCATGAAGATCCAGGTGGCGCTGGATGAAGCCGGCAAGGGGAAGCCAGTTCCCCCTCCGAAGCCGGACGGCGAAAGCAGCCGGCAGCAGCATCACCAGAACAACAAGCGCAAGGCCGACTAGCCGGCGCCACGTCGCGACAACCGGCTAGTAGCGGCCGCCGAGCCCGCGGCGGACCCGGCGGCGAAGTGCCGGCAAACCGGCAAGACGGCATGGCAACCCGTCATGTGCTTCGAGCAGATGCTCGACGCTCCCTGCAAGCACCAGAGCGGCATGAAACCCTCCACGCACACGCTCCGGCAGTGCGCCATCACCAAGCGCATCATGAGGGGAGACGTCCCGCCCCCTCTGGCTCCGGCTCCAGGCGCGGGGCAGCCGCCTCCGCCTCCACCACCGCCTCCAGCTGGCGGCGTGATGCGCAACGACGCCTACCCGGACCAGAACGCGTCCTACGTCGTCTTCACCAGCCTCGGCAACGACAAGCGCAGCGAGCGCCTCCTTCGGCAAGAGGTGAACACCGTCGTCCCAGCCAAGCCGGAGTTCATGCATTGCTCGGATCGCCCGATCACCTGGACCCGGGAGGATCACCCAACAGTCATGCCGAGCCCGGGTAGTTACGCCCTCGTCCTCAACCCCACCATCGTCGCATGGTGCACATGCAAGTTCTCCTGAGTCCTCATCAACGGCGGCAGTAGCATCAACATCCTCTACCGCGACACGATGACCAAGCTCGGCCTCAACGCCGAGGACCTGGAGCCGACCCGGACGATCTTCCACGGCATCGTGCCCGGCCTCGCCTGCACTCCCATTGGCCAGGTCCGGCTAGATGTCCTATTTGGCGACAGCAACCACTTCTGGCGCGAACCGATCTGGTTCGAAGTGGTGGACCTGTCCAGCGTGTATCACGCGTTGCTGGGCCGGCCCGCGCTCGCCAAGTTCATGGCGGTTCCCCACTACGCATATCTGAAGATGAAGATGCCGGGTCCCAAGGGTCTCATCACCATCACCGGCGATTACCGCAAGTCCCTAGAGTCCACCTGAGACGGCGCCAAGTTGGCCGAGTCGCTGGTCATTGCCGAGAAGCGGCGCCAGGTCGATCGGATCGTCGCCCTGGCAGGCGAGGCCTCCGCCGCGTCGATCCCGACCTCGGACCCGGCCGACGAGGCCGCCTTCAAGCCCTCCAAGGAGATCAAGAAAGTGAAGCTCAACCCAGAAGACCCCAGTTGCAGCAAGTACGTCATCGTAGGCGCTCGCCTCGACGGCAAATAGGAAGGCGAGCTCGTCGGCTTCCTCCATGAGAATCGGGATATCTTCGCATGGACCCCCAAGGACATGCCGGGTATCCCGAGGAAGTACGCCGAGCACAAACTTCACGTCCGCAAGGATGCCAAGCCCGTCCGTCAACCCCTACGATGATTTTCCGAAGAAAAGAGAAGGCCATTGGTGAAGAGGTCGCCAAGCTTTTGGTGGCCAGCTTCATAATGGAAGTGTTTCACCCCGAGTGGCTGGCCAATCCAGTCCTCATCCTGAAGAAGAACAAAACCTGGCGCATGTGTATCGACTACACCAGCCTCAACAAGGCCTGTCCCAAGGATCCGTGCGCCCTCCCGCGGATCGACCAAGTCATCGACTCGACCGCCAGGTGTGAGCTCCTGTCATTCCTGGACGCTTACTCCGGCTACCACCAGATCAAGCTGGACCCGGCCGATGCCCTGAAGACGTCCTTCATCACGCCCTTTGGGGCGTATTGCTACATCACCATGTCGTTCGTCTTGAAGAACGCCGGCACCACCTTCCAGTGCTGCATGCAGAAATGCCTGCTGTCGCAACTCGGCCGCAACATCCACGTGTACGTGGACGACATCGTGGTGAAGACCAAGCAGCACCTCACGCTCCTCGACAATTTGAAGGAAACATTCGCCAACCTCCGCGAATACAAGGTCAAGCTTAACCCGGAAAAATGCGTCTTCGGCGTCCCGGCCAGAAAGCTACTCGGCTTCCTCATCTCGAAACGCGGCATTGAGGCGAACCCGGAGAAGATCAAGGCCATCGAGCGCATGTGCAAGCCGGCTCGGCTGCGCGATGTCCAGAAGTTCACCGGATGCTTGGCCTCGGTCAGCCGATTTCTAAGCCGGCTGGGCGAGAAGGCGCTACCCCTGTACCAGCTGATGAAGAAGACGAGCACGTTCGAATGGAACGACAAGGTAGACGAGGCCTTCCAAGACCTCAAGCGCATGCTCTCCACCACACTAGTCCTGGTCGCGCCGACCGACAAGGAGCCGCTGCTGCTCTACATAGTCGCGACCTCACGGGCGACCAGCACAGTGCTGGTGGTCGAGCGACCAGAGAAGGGCAAGATCCAAGCCGTCCAGCGCCCAGTCTACTACCTGAGCGAGGTGCTCTCCACCTCCAAGCAGAACTACCCGCACTACCAGAAGATGTGCTATGGCGTGTACCTCACCGCCAAGAAGCTGAAGCAGTATTTCCAAGAGCACGTTGTCACCGTGGTCAGCATGGTGCCTATCGGAGAAATCATCGAGTGCCGGGACGCCTCTGGCTGGGTCGCCAAGTGGGCGATCCAGCTAACCGGCCACACCATTCTCTACAAGCCCTGCACCACGATCAAGTCTCAGGCCCTGGCCGACTTCCTCGTCGACTGGACCGAGACCCAGTACTTGTCGCCGCCACTCGACTCGACGCATTGGCGCATGCACTTTGACGGGTCCAAGATGCGACTCGGCTTGGGGGCCGGCATCGTACTATCGTCCCCGAAGGGCGACCGGCTCCGCTATGCGCTCTAGATCCACTTAGCCGCCTCCAACAACGTCGCCGAGTATGAAGCCCTTGTGCACGTCCTCTGGCTTGCCAAGGAACTCGGCATCCGGCGCATCCTGTGCTACGGCGACTCGGACCTAGTGGTGCAACAGTGCTCCGGCGAATGGGACGCCCGCGACTCCAACATGGCAAGCTACCGCTTCCTTGTCCAGAAGATGTCCGGATCCTTCGAGGGCTGCGAGTTCCTCCACGTCTCGTGCGCGGAGAACAAAGCAGCTGACACGCTCGCCAAGATCGCCTCATCATGGCAAGCCATCATGTCCGGCGTCTCCCTCGAGCACCTGCGCAAGCCGTCCGTCAAGCCCTCGCCGGACTCCGAGTCCATCCATGTCCCAAACGACCCGGCCGCACCTCAACCCAGCCCAGGGACAATTGAACCCGGCCCAGGGGCTGCTCCGCTCAACCCAGCCACAGTCATCCCAGACCCGGCCGTCGCCACACCCGACCCGGGGGCTGCTCAACCCGGCTCGGGGGCTGACGACTCGGAACCCACCCTGGTGGCCGTCTTCGCCGTGGTTACGGCTCTATCTTGGGCTCTATCGATATCAGAATTCTTGGAGAACGGAGTTCTCCCCATGGACGAGACCGAAGCTCGGCAAGTGCAACGTCGGGCGTCCGCCTACAGCATCATCAACAATGAGCTCGTCAAGCGCAGCTCCACTAGCGTGTTCCAGCGCTGCGTCGAGCAGGAACGGGGCATCGATATCCTCCGCGACATACATCAGGGCGAGTGCGGGCACCACGCCGCATCACGATCCCTGGTAGCCAAGGCGTTCCGCCACGGTTTCTACTGGCCCACGGCCCTCGAAGATGCCGAGTCGCTCGTCCTCAAGTGTGAGGGGTGCCAGCACTTCAGCAAACGCAGCCACCAGCCGGCGTCAGCGCTCCGCACCATACCGATTGCCTGGCCCTTCGCGGTCTGGGGACTCGGCATGGTGGGACCCTTCAAAACCGCTCGAGGCGGCATGACGCACTTGCTGGTGGCAGTGGACAAATTCACCAAGTGGATCGAGGCAAGACCAATCAAGAAACTGGACGGGCCAACAGCCGTCCGGTTCATCAAGGACATAGCGGTGCGCTACGACATGCCGAACAGCATCATCACCGACAACGGCACCAACTTCGCCAAGGGCGCGCTAGAACAATACTGCTCCGTCTCCGGCATCCGCCTCGACCTGGCCTCTGTTGCGCATCCGCAGTCCAACGGGCATGTCGAGCAGGCCAATGGACTCATCATGTCTGGCGTCAAGCCGCGGCTCGTCGAGCCACTCATCTGCTCACCCGACAGCTGGCTTGACGAGTTGCCAGCCGTTCTCTGGAGTCTACACACCACGCCGAATCGGTCGACCGGGTTCACCCTGTTCTTCCTTGTCTACAGTGCTGAAGCCGTCATCCCGACCGATGTCGAGTTCGACTCGTCGTGCGTCGCGATGTACACCAGGGTCGAAGCCAGAGAAGCCCGCGAAGACGGCGTTGGCCTGCTCGAATAAGCACACCTCGTGGCACTCGGTCGCTCGACCATCTACCAGCAACGCCTGAGGCACTACCACAGCAAGAAGATCAAGCACCTCGCGTTCCGCGAGGGCGACCTCGTCCTCCGACTCGTCCAAGAGCAGGCAGGACAGCACAAGCTGTCTCCTCCATGGGAGGGCCCACTCATCGTGAGCAGGGCCTTGCGCGACCGCAACGCCTACTACCTCATCGATGCACGCAAATCACGAAAGCGCAAGAAGGACACCGCCGGTGAAGAAACGACCCGGCCATGGAACGCGGAGCTCCTCCGCCCATTTTACAGTTAGCCGCACGAGCGTATGTATCATCGCCTTTTGTGAACACATGAAACTGCGGGGTCCCCGAACAAGACTCGGGGGCTGCCTTTTGTCGACCAATTTATTGTGTTCTATTTTCTTGCATCACTACACCATTGAACCCGGCCACTGGTCCGACTCTCCCCGGGGGCTCGGGGGCTGGCCGGCTCGGTCGCCATCCCGCCGCCTTACTTGGTGATTCCTGATAAAGTTAGGACGCCGCGGTCCCCCACTTCGCCCTAAAGCCACAGATCCAGCTTTGGCTGTCGGCTAGCAAGCACAACGGGCCAAAGCTCCTTTACGCTTCATACACTAAGTCAAAGGCTGCTGGGTCGATCAACCCGGCTAACCATTCGTCAAATGAATAGCCGCACGACCGGCTGCTCGCCAACCGGCTTCGCCGGATTGCCACCAACCGGCCCAGTGGGTGTTTCGCTCACGCTCAACGTTTCGAGGAACCCAAGTCTTGCGCGCTCCTCTCAAAGAACCGAACTCCATATCATGGACCGGAGCCTCGGCCGTCTGACTCGCAGGGGGGAGGTTTGAGAAAGGAGAAACGTATGAAATCGGTCCAAAAAATGGAAGGCAAAAGAGCGAAGCACTCATGACATTTACACAAATATTTAAGGAAAGGCCCATGGCCCGAGTTCATTACACCCTAAAAACCCCAATGGGTGGGTGGGCCTGCTATTTAACAAATTTTACAAAGTGTCTCAGGCATCTCGAGCGCCGCGTCGCGACGTCGACGGCTCTCCCCTGGCGGCCTTCGGGTCCAGCGAGGCGCCGGTGTCCTCCTTAGCACCCGTGTCGTGGTAGATGCCCGTCTCCTCCAGGCTCCCCTCTGGATCATGGAGGAGCAAGCCGTAGTCTTCGCCATCCACGGCCCTGCCGTCTTCCGTCCGCTCTAGATGGAACTCGTCTTGGAAGGCGAACTCGGCGATGTAGCTGGCCCGGGAGGCGATCCGGCCGGCTTGCTCCTACAAGTGTTGCTCCGAACCGGCCCGCTGGCCCATCAACGCGTCCAGCTGCAGGTCCGGATGCCATGACAATGCGAACGGGAGCGCCATCTCAGCACCGGCACGAGTGGCGGAGACGCGTCACTCGCCAAGCCGGTCCGGCCCCATCTCCAACCAACACGCCAGGCGCGAGAAGCTGCTCGGTTCGACGGAGCTCGGCCATAGGGCCGCCATCATCGCGGTGCCGCCTGGGACAGCCGCCCCAGCTACACTCCCATGGACTGCAGGCGGGCCTCAGCGGTGGCAACGATCTCCGGGAAGGTCCAGGCCACCCGCGGATCCGTCCCGGACCCAACGACATCGGTCGGGTCGCGCTGATGGCGGACAGCTTCCTCCACCAGCTGCTGCGTCTCCGGGAAGGCCCCTGCCGCAAAGAAAGAAGCAAGTTAGAAGAAGAACAGCAAGGAAGCAAGGCCGGATCCCGATCCGGCGAACGACAAGAAAAATCACTTACTGGAGAAGGACTCTTCCAGGTGCTGCGCTTCAAGCAACGTACCACGCCGCTCCCGTTCGATGGCACGATCGCGCTCCTTGAGCGCCTTCTCCAGATTGGCCGCCTTGGCAAGGGCCGCCTTCAGCTCGGCGTCCTTGTCTTCGGCCGCCTTTTCGGATGCCTCACGGCGACGGGCCTCGTCTTGACGGGCCCCCTCAGCCGTGGTGACCTGCTCCCGCAGGCGATCCACCTCGCATTGGAGCCGGCCCTTGTCATCGGCCAGCTGGCCGCGCTGCTGGTCCGCCTCCACCAGGGCCTACTACGGCTCTACCACCTTGGCAGCTTCCGCCCTAAGGTGCTCCACCTCGGCCTCGAGGCGGCTCTTGTGACCCGCCAGCTACTCATACAGCTGGTTGGCCTCGTCAAGGGACCGCCGAGCCGCGGCCGCCTCCGCCCTCGCCTGCGCCTTCTCGACGCCAAGACGGCCGGTGTCGGTGACGAGCCGGTCGTAGTGATGACCAGCCCAGAGCAGACGAGTCCTCCAGGACAGCACCTCAGTTGCGAAGAAGAAGGACTCAGCAGAAGAAAAGAATAAAGCAAGACTTAAGATTTGGCCCAACTACTACATAGTTGGCCTGAATCTCGGGGGCTACACCCAGTGGGTGCGCTAGCGCACCCCCACTAGAAAAGAGCACAAGAATACCTGCGGCGACGCGGAGCTCCTCCTCCTTGGCGGCAAGCTGCTCCTTGAGCTCTCGGTGCTTGCCCAGGAGACGATTGAAGGCGGCGACCCGGAAAGCGTCGAGATGCTGAAAAAAGCAGAAGTCAGACCAAGGCCAACAATCCAAAGATTCGACCCAACTACTACGTAGTTGGCCCTAACCTCGGGGGCTACACCCAGTGGGTGCACTGGCGCGCCCCCACAAAGAGGAAATTGCAAGAAAATTTACCAGAACGGCGCGCTCCAGGTCACGCGTCCGCTCCACCTCGGCCCCGAGTCGTTCCGTCCGGCCTCGCAGGCGGCGGCTGGCGGCGTCCATTGCCGCCTCCTCCTGGGT
Organism: Triticum aestivum; assembly: GCF_018294505.1. Lineage (NCBI taxonomy): Eukaryota > Viridiplantae > Streptophyta > Magnoliopsida > Poales > Poaceae > Triticum > Triticum aestivum. The sequence goes on from NC_057812.1 coordinate 250,715,451, forward strand.
CTGGAGCCCGAAGACAACGGCGCTCCCGCTTCGCGCCGGCTGCAGAACGGCAGCTCGGCGCCCTCCCTGCCGGGGCACCAAGGCGTACTCCCCGCTGGCCGCTCGCGACGCGGCCAGCACCTCCTCCGACGCCCCTCCCGGCACCGACGACGACCCGGACGCCGGGACGCCCTGCGTCGCTGTCTCCGGCCCAGCTGCCGAGGCGGCCTTCGGCACCGCCGCCCGCGGTGCCTCCTCCAAAACCGACGGCGCCTCCGACACCGCCGCCCGCAACGTCTCTTCCAAGATGGCGCCGCCTCCACCACCATTAGCCCCTGCTCGCCCGACCAGGCCGGCTCCATGTCGCCTCGCACCCATGCCGTCGCCGCGTCGGTCCAAGCTTGGACCGATGCCACCTTCAACTCCACCTCGGCCCGGTTCCTGTCCCGCCAGGCCATGGCTTCGGCGTTGTTCGGGTCCAGGCCGAGATCCGAGTCGGCCTGTTCCTCCATCTCATCCTGGTCAGCGAGATCGAACCGGCTCCCGCAGAACTCGGCCCCTTCGACGGCCGCGGCTTCCGCCACCGCCCTCGCCGGCGCGATTGGCAACCTAAAGAAGAGGACAGAATGAGCGGAAAAGAAACAAGACTAGCTCAAGAAAAGAAAAGGCTGAGCACGAACAAGAAATGAAGCTTACCCCGCCAAGACCGGGACCGGGGTTGGGCCCCCGTGCCCGCCACTGCGCTTCTTCTTGTCGGCCTCCCGGCCCCGGACGGGTCCGCCATGCTCTTAGGGGCCTGGGGTCGTGGTGCGACGATGTCTTTCCCATGCGGGCGGCTCGGCTCCGCCCGCGTCGCCGCCTCCCCCGCCCAATGCCGCTACACCAACAAATGCCGTCAACATCGATCGTTCCGTGCCACGGCCAGGAACTCAAGATACATGAAGAAAAACATAAGACTTACCCGCGCGACGCCCAGCGCCGGCATCGGACTCGGCCTCCTCCTCCCTGCCCCGAGCCGTGGGCTCCTCTGGCGCCACCTGCGACGAGGCCTAGGCGTAAGGATGCCGAATCGCGTTCAGAAGTACCACCCGTGTCGCGTTAGGACGGACGAGAAGGAGCACGACGGCAAATTAAGAAGACCAGACACTCGCCTGCGGCGTCGGGTTCGACCGGCTGTACGGTGCCTAGCCGAACTCCCAGTCCTCCCGAAGGTTAGCCTTGGAGATGTCGCTCACGCCGCGCGCGACCTGTGCCATGGACATCCGTGTCGACCCCATGCGGTTGGGGTCTTGAAGGCTGACCATCTCGCTGATAAGGCAGGAGCGCCCCTGAAGCGGAAGGACCTGGCACGTGATGAACGCGGCGAGGAGGTCTGTGCCAGTGAGCCCCTCCTGCGTCCTCATCATCATCACCCGCTCGCAGAGATTGATGATCTCCTGCGACGAGTGCCTGGGCGAGTAGCCCCAGTTCGTCTTTGCCTGCGGCTGCGCGATGGCAAAGGCCGGAAGGTTCATGTGATCCGCGCCAAGGTTGTGGACGTAGAAGAAGGAGTTCTGCCACTTCTTGGCAGAATCCTCCAGCGGGATCTTGGGGAAATCCGCCCCGACCGCTTCGAGATGACGGCGGTGCCGCAGTCGGCGAACTCCCCGGTCGACGGGCCCTGCTGCTTCAAAGAGAAGAAGCGCGCCCAGAGGTCGATCGAAGGCTCGACCCCCAGGTACCCCTCGCAGAGGGTGACGAAGCCAGAAAGCTGGACGATGGCGCCGGCGCCAAGATGATGCGGCTAGAGCCCGAAGAACTCCAAGAACACGCGGAAGAAGGTGCTCGCCGACAGCCCGAACCCGCGCTCGAAATGCGTGAGGAATACCATGCGCTCCTGCCCCTCGGGCCAAGGCCTCTGCTCGCCCCGTGGCAGGCGGACGCTGACGTCCGTCTCCCGCGGCAAGCGCCGCGCCGCTCGGAGTTGGGCGATGTCCTCGGAGGTGACGCTCGAGCCCATCCGGGAGCCCGATGGCAGCGACATGTTCAAAGGAAGAGGAGGAAGAAGGAAGATGGACGGCGAAGAGATTCTGCTCAGAGCAGCGGGCGCCACGGTGCATCTGTTGCGAAGAGTGGAGCGAGAGCAAAGAGACAGGAGGGCACGAGCGAGAATAATGACCGCCGCCCCCCTACCCCCCCAATTCATAACCCTCGGTTTGAACATGGGGAAGTGGGGAAGTGCGATCATCTGCACGCGCCCATTCCACTACCCCTCCATAAGTGCGCACGTACAGGCACAGTAACTGCCCGGGGAAGAGCAACCGGCCCCGGATGCCGCAATAAATCTACGCGCTTGGGCCAAGGGCGCGCAACGGTGGGCCCCGGCCCGTAGCCCGGTCCCGTCGTGCGCGTGGCCTGTCAGGCCCCTCCGACTTCCGGGCACAACGTGGCGCCCGCGCGAAGCCCAAGGGATTGCCACGGCCGGGATGCCATGATCCGGATTCCTAAAGAAACCAACACACAGTGGGTGTTGCCGAACCCGATGCTCGCAGAATCCACCTTGCTTAAGGGGGAAACTGTGAAGGCCCGCTCATCCGAAGATGGCGGACCTTCACAGCTTCGGGGACTACTGTCGAGGGGATGGACCCCGGGCAGGCAATGGAACCCGGATCCTCTTCAAAAATAACAGGGTGGGCACTGCCCCTCAATACCGGCACGCGCTTGGCCAGGTCACTCGACCCGGCCAAGCCCCGCAAGCCGGCCAGACTAGCCGACCCGGCAAGACATGTCGACTCGGCCTCAACAACTAGTGCAAGACAGCCGAACCCGGCACGAGCAAAGCCTCCTCAACAAGCCAGCGCCACCCGTGGTGTGCTACGCAATCCAGCCATGGGTCAACTCCCATCCCATCCAGACCGTATGATGGGACGAGACTCCAATCAATGATGACCAAGGCAACAGTACCCCGCCCATGCCTCTGGTCAGCGGGTACGTAGCGACAGTGCCCCTCACCTACCCACTGACCAAGGCCGGTGTGGCTACAGTGCCCCCGCCTTCACCACTGACAACAGCAAGTGGTGACCTGACGAAGAGCACTGTACATGACTCGACTCAGCCATGCCCTGACGATCGACAAGACGGTGCACAGTCCCCCTAGGTGTGCGGGGCCCGCACCTAGGGGAACCCGGTGAACCACAAGCCCTCAGCAGGACCCAGCCCGGGTTCCCGGACACCGACAATACGGACCCACTGACTTGTAACATTACCATTGTACCCCCGGGGGTTGGACTATAAAACCCCCCCAGGAGCCCGCGATCGACAGACAACGCAATAGAAGGAAGAGAACTCATTCCATCACACACACCAAGTTAGCAACATCCGAGGAGGGGGAACTACCTAAGCCTTGGCCAGCTTCCTTCCTCCTCCATACAGCTCTAGGAGCAACATTGTACTATCCATCATACAACAACACTCGGTAGGACTAGGGGTATTATCTCTCCGGAGAGCCCCGAACCTGGGTATGTCTGGCGTCCCCCCGCTCATGCCAACCTCGCCTCTAGAGTCCACCAGCGCCCTCGAGCCTCCTCCTCTCTTTAGCTATCCCTTGGCATCTGTTGTGCACCCACCACGACAGGAGGGCTGATCTGGAGTCCGTTCGGGGCTCCGGAGAGGGGAATCCGTCACCATCGTCATCATCAACCTTCCTCCATCACCAATTTCATGATGCTCACCGCCGTGCGTGAGTAATTCCATCATAGGCTTGCTGGACAGTGATGGGTTGGATGAGATTTATCATGTAATCGAGTTATTTTTGTTAGGGTTTGATCCCTAGTATCGACTATGTTATGAGATTGATGTTGCTATGACTTTGCTATGCTTAATGCTTGTCCCTAGGGCCCGAGTGCCATGATTTCAGATCTGAACCTATTATGTTTTCATGAATATATATGAGTTCTTGATCCTATCTTGCAAGTCTATGGTCACCTATTATGTGTTATGATCCGTTAACCCCGAAGTGACAATAATCGGGATACTTACTGGCGATGACCGTAGTTTGAGGAGTTCATGTATTTACTATGTGTTAATGCTTTGGTCCGGTACTCTATTAAAAGGAGGCCTTAATATCCCTTAGTTTCCGATAGGACCCCGCTGCCACGGGAGGCCAGGACAAAAGATGCCATGCAAGTTCTTTTCCATAAGCACGTATGACTATATTCGGAATATATGCCTACATTACATTGATGAACTGGAGCTAGTTCTGTGTCACCTATGTTATAACTATTGCATGAGGAATCGCATCCGACATAATTATCCATCACCAATCCATTGCCTACGAGCTTTTCATATATTGTTCTTCGCTTATTTACTTTTCTGTTGCTACTGTTACAATCACTATAAAACCAAAAATATTACTTTTGCCACCATTACCACTACTATCATATTACTTTGCTACTAAATACTTTGCTGCAGATATTAAGTTTCCAGGTGTGGTTGAATTGACAACTCAGCTGCTAATACTTGAGAATATTCTTTGGCTCCCCTTGTGTCAAATCAATAAATTTGGGTTGAATACTCTACCCTCTAAAACTGTTGTGATCCCCTATACTTGTGGGTTATCATGCATGCATAGCCGAGAAGCAACATCAATCAAAGCACCCACCCAAGAATATTGTGTCTACTTCAAGGCCTTTGGAGCTCCTTCATGTGGATCTTTTTGGGCCTCCTTCATGGTATAGTCTTGGTGGGAAAATTTATGGGCTTGTCATTGTTGATGATTACTCAAGATATACGTTGGTCTTCTTCCTCAAGTCCAAGGACGAGACGAAGTTCACCTTCATTGATTTTGCCAAGCAAGAACAACGCAAGTTTGACAAAGAAATCTTAGCAATAAGAAGTGATAATGGCTCTAAATTCAAGAACTACACCTTGGAAGAATTTCTTAGTGATGAAGGAATAGAGCATCAATATTCTGCACCATATACTCCCCAACAAAATGGTGTAGCAGAAAGGAAGAAATGCACACTTGTGGAGATGGCAAGGACCGTGTTGGATGAATACAAGTCGCCACATAGTTTTTGGGCCGAGGCTATCAACACCGCATGCCATGCATCAAACCGGCTCTTCCTCCGCACTATATTGGAAAAGACTCCATACGAGCTCCTAACTGGGAACAAGACAAATGTCAAGTACTTTCGTGTCTTTGGGTACAAATGTTTCATCCTCACCAAAAGAGAATGGTTAGGAAAGTTTCAATCCAAAACAATTGAGGGCATATTTGTTGGCTATGGGTCAAACTCTCACGCCTATAGAGTCTACAACAAATCTAATGGATGTGTTGTAGAAACTTGTGACATGGTGTTTGATGAATTTACGGGCTCCCATGGGGAGCAAGTTAATCTAAGTGATGTAGGTGAAGAAGATTCTTCTCAAGATATTTTGACCATGGGTGTTGGTGCACTTCTTCCAATGGAACAAGAACCTCGTGATGATGAAGAAGAAGGTGGAAGCCTCACACATCAACAAACTACTTCAACACCTATACCATCACAAGCTCCTATTGCTCAACCGATGCCCTTAGTTCAAGTGCAAGAAGATGATCAAGTTCCTCTTCATGATAATTCTCATGAACAAGATCATCATCAAGGGCAAGAACAAGAAAGTGTAATCATTGATGATGAACCTCAACAAATTCAATATATTCCACCACACATTAATGATCCATATGTTGAGGACATGGATGATGGACATGAAGTTGAACCTCGAGAAACTCTAACCTCCATCATGCCCAGAGTGGCTGGTCGTGTTGATGTTGACCAAATTTTCACCGGCATATTGGAAGCTAGAGTCAATCATAAACATTTGACAAACTTTTGTGCTCACTTCTCGTTTGTGTCTAGTGTTGAGCCTCTCAAGGTACAAGATGCTTTGATGGACAATGGTTGGCTCATTGCTATGCAAGAAGAGTTGAACAACTTTAAATGCAACCAAGTGTGGTCTTTAGTTGAGAGACCAACTACGGAGCACAATGTCATTGGAAAAAAATGGGTTTTCCAGAACAAGCAAGATGAGAATGGTGTAAGAATCCATAACAAGGCAAGGTTAGTGGCACAAGGGTACTCACAAGTTGAAGGTTTGGACTTTGGTGAGACCTTTGCTCCCGTTGCCCGTCTTGAATCTATTTGCATCTTACTTGCTTATGCTGCTTTCAATGGCTTTACATTACATCAAATGGATGTGAAGAGTGCTTTCCTTAATGGTCCTCTACAAGAAGAAGTATATGTATCACAACCACTTGGGTTCATTGATCCCGATCACAAAGACTATGTGTATAAACTTCATAAGGCTTTGTATGGCCTCAAACAAGCACCTCATGCTTGGTATGATCATCTTAAGAACTTTTTACTCGATGATGGTTTTGTGAGAGGGGTGATTGATCCCACTCTTTTTACTAAGAGGGGCAAAGGTGATTTGATCTTATGCCAAATCTATGTAGATGATATCATTTTTGGTTCTCCTAACATACATTTGTGCAAGAAGTTTGCGGCTTCTATGACCAAGAACTTTGAGATGTCATTCAATGCAGATTTGAAATTCTTTCTCGGATTCCAAATTCAACAATTTCAAGAAGGAATATTCTTATCTCAAGCTAAGTATATCAAGGATATTCTAGAGAAGTTTGGCATGACTGATGCTAGTCCATGTAAGACACCCATGCCAACCAAAATTGTACTCACTAAAGACACAAATGGTATTCCTTTCGACCCATCTAAATACCGCTCTATGATTGGTTCATTGCTTTATCTTTGCGCATCTAGACCAGACATCATGTTCAGTGTGTGCATGTGTGCTAGATTTCAAGCTTCCCCTAGAGAAAGTCATCATAAGGTAGTTAAGCATATTCTTAGATACCTTGTTCACACCCCAAAGTTGGGTCTATGGTACCCCAAGGATGCTAACTTTGATATCATTGGGTACACGGATGCGGATTGGGCTGGAGACAAACTGGATCGTAAGTCCACCTCCGGTGCATGCCAATTTCTTGGACGCTCCTTGGTAAGTTGGTCCTCGAAGAAACAAAATTGTATTGCCCTCTCCACTGCCGAAGCTGAATACATTGCAACTGCCAGTTGTGCAACTCAATTACTACGGATGAGGCAAACTTTGAAGGATTACGGTATCACCTATAGAAATGTGCCTCTTCTATGTGATAATGAAAGTGCCATCAATATTGCTGAGAATCCCAAAGATCGTACCCGCACCAAGCACATTGATATTAGGTACCATTTCTTGAGAGATCATGTGGAAAAAGGTGACATTGATATTGCTCATGTTGGCAAAGATATGCAACTTGCAGACATTTTTACCAAGCCATTGGATGAAGCAAGCTTTTGTCGACTTAGGCATGAACTTGGTATCTTGGAGCTTGACAACATTATGTGAAATCTAGTACTCATCCATGCATTTACTTCATGTCTTATCTAGATGTAGGCATGTATTTAGGGGGAGACATTCAAATCATGAGTTATCTCACCCTATATGATGCATAAATAAACCAAACACTCTCAAAGTTACTATGTTATCACTTTGTGACTTAGTACTTTAAATGATGGAGTTGTGATGTTGGGCTCAAGGTTAAAATCTTCGCAGTGCCAAGTCACATATACTCAAACATGGTGAACTTCCACCGCCTCTCTTAGAAAGGCTGGATTTGTTTTTTTCCTTCTTCACATGAGTGCTTGTCCGATGTTATTCTCTCTGTTTGAGTATTCTCGTGATTGCTCTTGTGTTCTGTCATGTGTGTTGCCCCTAGCTCAGGTTCTACCCAAGCCTCTCTCATCTCGAAACCATTTGATATTTGTCTAGTGCACAAGCTTCAAATCATAACCACAAAAATGTTAATGTTGTGTGTGGTAGTCTTGGGAGCTTTCTGACCCGCTCCTCTAGTTCTCAGGAGTTCAGAGAGACTGCAATCTCTTTGGATATCCCAGAACTTCCGGTGTGGTGCCCGGAACTTCCGGGAGTCGCGGGTCTTGGGCACATATTATGGGAGGGGCTGTCAAAGGGGTATTTTCCCCCTTCTCCTCTGTTCCACTGCTCTCTCTCTCTCTCTCCCTGCGGTGCCCACACACATCGACAACTTCCGGGCGAGCTGCCGGCCCCCGGAACCTCCAGCTCCTTCTTCCCTTCATCGTGCTTGGAGGGCATCTGTGCACTCCACCATCTCCATGGAGGAAGGTAACCTAAGATTCACTCTGCTCTCTCTAGATTCCTCGGGATTGTAAGCTATGCTTACGGTTCTAGGATAAACACAAACTTCACATCTCGAGTCCTGCATGCCCTTTAGATCTGCAATACTCCATCTCTTTCATACCTCACTCTTCGATCCATGACTATCCTCTGCTCAAATTCGGAAGGAACCCTGCGACCATGCTGGTGCCCGAAACATATGGGCAGGCCAGAACTTCCGGCCTCACTAGGGTTTCCATGTCCGGGCCAGGGCCAGTACTTCCATCGGCCAGAACTTCCGAGCTCCCCGGAACTTCCGGCCTCCACCCCGGAACTTCCGGCCTAAGAAGAGTTCTGCCACATCTTCGAACAATGAGATTATTTGATTTGTTTTGTTTTTCCTTGAGGCTTGTGTACTTATTTTCTCCCCATGCTATTCTTTCTTTCATCTCTGTCAGCAGGAGGGTCTAGTTCGCGTGCTCACTCATCCAAGGTGTATGAACGAAAATCCAAAGCTAGGGTTAAGAAGACAACGGCTGTTGTGTTGGGGCATGAAAAAATGTTTGACTGCCACCCTAAGGAAGATGTCGTGGCTGAAGACAGTGCATCTCCTCCTGCTGCTCCCGTCCACTCCAAGAAGCGGAAGACTGCTTCCAAAAAGGCCAAAGCACCAAATGTTCAACCTCCTCCTCCAGTGCCAGTCACCATGAAGGAAATGCCCGCACCAGAGTGGATTGCTCTTCGCCGTGTCAATCCCCATCGCCATGACTGTGATCATGTGGCTGATTCCAAGTTTTGGACACTTTTTCAGCAACACAACTATGAAGAAATCTTTTCTCAGTTTGTCAACAAGTTTGTCATTCAGAAGAATATCAACATTGCTCACTTTGACAAGACACCAGCAAATTCTGCTTACTTTGATGGGATCCAGAGCATGTGTGTGAAGCTCAACCTTCTACCACTCATGTGCTTTCAACATGATGTGTATCCGCCTCTTGTGGCTCAGTTCTATGCCACTGTGCATTTTGGGACTGATATGCAGCGCACTCTTACTTGGATGAGTGGCAATGAGAAGTACTCAGCTCCGTTCTCAGTGCTGGCTAATATTTTGGGATATGAGTATACGGACACTACTGTTGATCGTGGCTAGAAGATCCATGACAAAGGGGTCTTCCAGGCTATTCACTTGGCTAATTTGTATCCTCCATCTGGAAATGTTGGCTCTATTGGTGATCTTCTGCCCTTCTATGACATCAAGCACCGGATCTTTTGAGAGATACTTGCTGCCAAAGTGGGTGACAAGAACAAGACTCGTGGCCACCTCATCAACCTTCTTCACTACACTTGTCACAACTCTGAGTAGGGCCCCATTGATGTGATGGACTTTATGTGGCATGAGATGTACAGTGTGGTGATGAACCGCAAGGTTCCTATCTATGCTCCTTATATTACTGCCTTGATTGCTGAGATTGCTCCTGATGCACTTGCGGGTCAGCATCTGACTGCGCACTCAAGTGTTAGCTTGCTTGTTAATAAGGACAAGGCAACTGCTCGTGAAGGTGATGATGATGAGGAGGAGGTGCTACATGCTGGAGAGTCACACCACTTTGAGCTTCGTCCTCGCTCTCATACTTTTCATCATGGGGAGCCCAGTGACTCTGGGTCCAAGAAGACCAACAAACTTTGGCGTCTTCTCAAGAACATGTTCTGTCTGCAGCAAGATATGCACAAGAACCAGTGGGAGGAGCACAAGGCTAGGAAGGAGAGCATGAAGGCTCTTAAGGATGGTATGCGTGCATCTGGTATGGACATTGCTCACGGTTCCGAGTCCAATGTGACTCCCTTTAACAAATACCAGTCCAAGTTTGCTCGGTTTGATGTTGAAGCCGGTGATGAAGCCTCTTCTCACCACCCTCAAGGCTCAGAGTCCTCTGGCGAGTCGTCTGATGACCCTTCTGCGTCCCTCTCCTAGGTGTTGTTTATAGATTCCATCATCTTTCCTTTTTGCCATCTTGGTGACAACAGGGGGAGATGGTGTGGTGCTTGATAGGGCTTATCGTTTATCCTTGTTTATGTGCCTATTTTATGTTGCTTGGTGAACCTTTGCTTTTATTTAACTCTATTTGGATCTTATCGTGCTATTTGAATTTAAACCTATCATGTTCCATTAAATAATTAAATAATCTATTTGTGTGTGAGTATCTCATGGCAAGGAGGTTACATTGCATATTGATACATCTATCAGGCTCTGTTATATTCATATTTGTATCTTCACTATGAGAAACAAAAATTAGTAAAGCGTTCCATGTTAATATATCATTCTTGTGTGGGCATGCATAGTGATAGGGGGAGTCTCCTTTAACCATGTCATTTCATCCAAATGCAATCCTAAAATAAGGCATGGGTTGTGGGGGAGTATCTACCTTTCATTGAAATTTCTTTTATATATACTTTAAGTGCTTACCCTCTCAAGCATTGTTGTCATCTATGTCAAAAAGGGGGAGATTGAAAGTGCAATGTTGCACTAAATTGTTTTTGACATCTATGAAAACTTCATTTGTGTTTCTAACCACATGCTCTAGTGTTAACAACACTGATTAAGCTAAAGTGAAGCATGGATTGTAATCCCCTCTTATATTGAAAGAAAAGGAAAAGTGGAGTGCCCAAGAAAAGGAGAGTTCCATAATTTTTTCTTGTTTCTTGAGTCCTTAGGGCAGCCGCACTATTAAGAGGGGGTGCATCATAAAAACATATGGGGAATCAACTTACTTTCTCTCATTTTTTTGAAAATCTTAGTGTGTAAAGTTTTTGTTCAGGCCGGAACTTCTGGGACGGCCGGAACTTCCGTGGATCGGAAGGTCCGGCACGGGTCTGGGAAGCTTCCGAGGTACCCATAGAAACTACTCTTTTGTGCAAACTCTCTGTGTAGCCCGGAACCTCTCGGACCCTGGTCGGAACTTCCGGTGCGGCTGGAACTTTCGGAGTCCGGAACTTCCGTCCCCTGTTTCAGTAGCTTTCGGGGTACTACTGAGTTTGTGCAAACTCTCTGAATAGCCCAGAACCTGGCCGGAACTTCCAGGGTCCAGAACTTCCGTCCTTAGCCGGAACTTCCGGGATACGCAGAAATCTGCCTCCAACAGCCAGATTCCATCCCCACCTATAAATAGTCTTCTTCTTCCTCACGAAGATGTTGACGACTCCATTTCTCTCACCTCCATTTTGAAACCTCAATTTCTTGGAGATCTCCCTCCTTAGCCAACCAAAGCTCTTGATCTTTTGCGAAGCGAAGGAGAAGTGCTCAATCTACACATTCACCAAAGCGAAAGTTGATCCCCCCCCTTGTGTTTTGTGGTGCATCTTGTTACTCTTGGAGGTTGGAGACTCCTAGGCGGTAGGAGTGCTCCGGCGAGGAATCGACCATTTTGATTTCCCCCGGAAAGTTTGTTAGGGTTTGGAGACCACCCCAAGGTCTACCACTAGTGGTTGAGAAACACCTTCATGGTGTTGTCTCAAAGGGAGAATAGAGTGAGCCTTCGTGGTGTTGGTGTGCCTTCCTGGTAACATCCACCTCTCTAACGATGATGTAGCTCCCTCCAAGGATGTGAACATCGGCATACATCCTCGTCTCCCGGAGTTGCAGTTATTCCTAACCCTAACTCTCTACTTGTGGTTACTTGTCTCTTAGCACTTACTTATATCATATTGTGCTTGCTTACTCACATACTTGTGTTACTTGTTTATCTTGCTTAGCTCTTAGCATCACACTTGCAATTGTTAGGCTCACTTTCATATTCTGCATTATTGCCTAAAATTGCTAAGTAATAATTAAAATTTGTAATTGTACCTGTTCACCCCCCCCCCCTCTAGGTCCATCTCGATCCTTTCAGTGGATGACCACTATAACCATGGAAATTTGAACCAAAATTATTGGCGTTCAAACTCATCACACACGGGATAAGCTATCTGAATCATTTGTGATGTTCACATATCGTACACAGTTCTGAATAAGGGACCGTGTCTGATGACACAATGCGCACCAGTTCTTTTGCTGAAGCGATTCCAAATTTTCGGCTTCCGCGGAAATATCTACCTCCCCGCCCCCTCCCCCTTACCAAAAGCCACATTTCCCATGTTTCCTCCTTCCTTTCCAAGTTGAAACCTTCACACCTCGTCTATCCAGGCAGGTAATCCACACCCGACCCCCATCCTCCTCCTCCTTCCACATCCCACATGCCCCGACCGCCGGCGCGAGCGCGACACCTTCCACCCAAATAACCGACCCCTCCACCAAATAAGTGCCGCCCTAAGCCATGGTGCACGCAGTATAGCCAGGATCTCAAGGAGCATTTGCAAGTGGAGAAGCAAATCGCGGCCGCACGCGTGGATGAGGTCGCGATGGCTGCCATTCGTGCTGACCCCCAGATCTTGGAGGAGCACCTTGCCATTTGCTAGCTACGTCGGTTAAGCATGCTCGGTTTACCCGTTGCGTGTGCTGCTCATGCCTTTCCTTCACAAATTCTAGTGAATTGTGCTATCTAATTTTACCATGCAATCTGTTGCTCTAGTGTATATGTTCTATATGTCATGCAGTGTGGTGCTCACTTATTAACTATTTTGTTAATTAGTTGTCGTCTTCAGTTAACTGTTTAGTTCAATTCTGCAAATGTGATGTTCAATTCTTCAGGCTGCAATTTTGTATTGTCTTCCATGTGAGAAATAAATCGAATTTATCTTTACAAAATACATGAGAAACGGATACAATTGCTATAGTTCCAAGTTGTCAAGCATGCTTGGTTTTGTTATACATTGTGCAATGCGGTGCTCAGTTAATGTTTGGTTCATTTGTGTTGTGGTGTTTAGTTAACTGTTTGGTTCAATTCTGCAGTGCGGTGTTCAACAGTTGTGGGTGCATTCTGTTATCGTATACCATGTAAGGAATAAATTGAATTTGGATGTAGTAAATACATGAGAAATAATCTGATGAATATGCAATGTTCTTATTTTTCATCAACATATTTTACTGATAGCATGCGAACCCTTACTTAACCTGATGACTAACTACCGTATATGTGTTGCAGGGAAACAACGGGAAGCACTGAGGCTTACAGTCGAGGTTAGCACGTGCATGGTCCGTTGTCTAATAGCACATTATTGTGAAATTGCAGGAACCATTCTAATATTTAGGTTTTTAACAATTTGGTCTTGCACATGTAGGTCCTGCTGTCAAAGGTTTTGACCCACTGTTCGACCCTTTCTGCATATGGGGAAATGAGTTGTCCATGAATATCAATCAAATCAAGAAACTCAGAAAGATTGTTAGGATAAAGAAATTAGCGACAAAAAAACAAGATCTTTGTCTGCACAATGAAGAAGACATCAGTTCACTACAAGATGGTACTAACTATTATACCTTGCCTTTTTTTTATTCCTTTGCCCCATTTCCAATATAGAGAAGATATTTATGCACATCCTTGTTTTCAGGACTTTCCAGAGCAGTTCACTGATGATTACCTCTCAAACCACCTCTATGGTCAGGAGGCGAGGAAGGTTTTCATACAACACCCACGGTTCAATATTGAAGTGTTCCTCAAGAGGACGAAGGACGGATGGTCAATCATCCACAGGCACTGGCCTAAAGTTGCAGAGACCTTCAACATGAATGAAGGCTCAATATTCGCCTTCCGCTTCAGCAGTTTTCCAGATGAGATGCATCTGTCTATATACCGTCTATGATGCTAATTTCGGAAGGTTCTACATGTTGCATGTGAAACTTGGTGCTGGTACAGTTGTGTAATGGGGTAGTTGAATGCTGAAGCTATATCATGTTGTACTCTGATGTATTTCAATTATGAAATTCTGCTTCCTTAATATGGAAATGAAATATATTATGTGCTTAATATGAATGTCAATTATATTAATAAATGGATTATTAATAATATGGAAATTAGCCTACTAATGGCGAATTAGCCTGCTAATTGGGTTTTGCTATTGCAAACGGTTATTGAAAAAATACCGTGGGCGATGACCTCAGGCAACACACACAATTTCTAGGAATAAACCGTCTTGGATCAATGAACAATCACACACAACTTTTCTCTTGAAAATTGTTTGCATTAGGCCACCTTGCGCAAACGTTTACCACATAGAAACTGTGTGTGATGGACAGCCTTTGCCACACAGTTTCTTCTACGGACTGTGTGTGATGCATTCGGTAATGCAAGCGATAAAATTGTTAATATCGTGTGCAATGGCAACGCTATCATAAACGATTTAACGGGAAATATTGTGTGTGGTGTACCTATGAACGGAAACGTTTTCCTTGGAGCGACTGTGTGGGATGTACATATGAACGGAAACGTTTAGCGGGGACTGATTGTCTGGGATGTACTTGTGACTGGAAACAATTTCGATTGTATAATTGTGCCTTTTTAGCTCTACTGTACATATTTCTGTATTTGAGCGCTTGCCGGTTGCACACTGCTACCTCTTGAGCATGCGTTGGTTTTCCCTTGAAGAGGAAAGGGTGATGCAGCAAAGCAGCATAAGTATTTCCCTCAGTTTTTGAGAACCGTATCAATCCAGTAGGAGACCACGCGCGAGTCACCTCGTACCCACACAAACAAATAAGAACCTCGCAACCAACGCGATAAAGGGGTTGTCAATCCCTTCACGGCCACTTGCAAGAGTGAGATCTAATAGAGATAATAATAATAAGATAAATATTTTTGGTATTTTTATGATATAAGTTGAAAGTAAAGATTGCAAAATAAAATAGATTGGAAACTTGTATGATGGGGAATAGACCCGGGGGCCATAGGTTTCACTAGTGGCTTCTCTCAAGATAGCATAAGTATTACGGTGGGTGAACAAATTACTGTCGAGCAATTGATAGAAAAGCGAATAATTATGAGAATATCTAGGTATGATCATGTATATAGGCATCACGTTCGTGACAAGTAGACCGACTTCTGCCTGCATCTACTACTATTACTCCACACATCGACTGCTATCCAGCATGCATCTAGAGTATTAAGTTCATAAGAACGAAGTAACGCTTTAAGCCCTCCGTGATCAATGCCCCCTCCGGCAGAGCACCAGAAAAGGCCCCAAGATGAGATCTCACGGGTACATAAGGTTGCGGTGGTGGAATTAAGTTTTCGAGGTGCCCTCTGATGTTTTCAGGGTACTTAGGTACATATAGGAGGAAGAAGTAGGTCGGTGGAGCCACGAGGGGCCCACGATGGTGGAGGGCACGCCCAGGGGGGTAGGCGCGCCCCCTGCCTCCTGGCCTCCACGTTGATTGCTTGACGTCCACTCCAAGTCCTCTAGATCACGTTTGTTCCAAAAATCACGCTCCCGAAGATTTCATTCCGTTTGGACTCCGTTTGATATTCTTTTTCTGTGAAACACTGAAATAGGCAAAAAAAAACAGCAATTTGGGCTGGGCCTCCGGTTAATAGGAGAAAATAGTCTTGATAACCCACAAGTATAGGGGATCGCAACAGTTTTCGAGGGTAGAGTATTCAACCCAAATTTATTGATTCGACACAAGGGGAGCCAAAGATTATTCTCAAGTATTAGAAGCTGAGTTGTCAATTCAACCACACCTGGAAACTTAATATCTGCAGCAAAGTGTTTAGTAGCAAAGTAATATGATAGTAGTGGTAACGATAGCAAAAGTAACGGTAGCAAAAGTAATGTTATTGGTATTTTGTAGTGATTGTAACAATAGCAACGGAAAACTAAATAAGCGAAGAACAATATATGGAAAGCTCGTAGGCAATGGATCGGTGATAGAGAATTATGCCGGATGTGGTTCATCATGTAACGGTCATAACCTAGGGTGACACAGAACTAGCTCCAATTCATCAATGTAATGTAGGCATGTATTCCGAATATAGTCATACGTGCTTATGGAAAAGAACTTGCATGACATCTTTTGTCCTACCCTCCCGTGGCAGCGGGGTCCTAGCGGAAACTAAGGTATATTAAGGCCTCCTTTTAATAGAGTACCAGACCAAAGCATTAACACATAATGAATACATGAACTCCTCAAACTAAGGTCATCACCGGAAGTGGTCCCGATTATTGTCACTTCGGGGTTGTCGGATCATAACACGTAGTAGGTGACTATAGACTTGCAAGATAGGATCAAGAACTCACATATATTCATGAAAACATAATAGGTTCAGATCTGAAATCATGGCACTCGGGCCCTAGTGACAAGCATTAAGCATAGCAAAGTCATAGCAACACCAATCTCAGAACATAGTGGATACTAGGGATCAAACCCTAACAAAACTAACTCGATTACATGATAAATCTCATCCAACCCATCACCATCCAGCAAGCCTACGATGGAATTACTCACGCACGACGATGAGCATCATAAAATTGGTGATGGAGGATGGTTGATGATGATGATGGCGACGGATTCCCCTCTTCGGAGCCCCGAACGGACTCTAGATCAGCCCTCCCAAAAGAGTTTAGGGCTTGGCGGCAGCTCCGTATCGTAAAACGCGATGAATCTTTCTCCCTAATTTTTTCTCTCCGAACACGAATATATACAGTTGGAGTTGAGGTCGGAGGAGCTCCAGGGGGGCCACGAGGTAGGGGGCGCGCCCCCCACCCTCGTGATTAGGGTGTGGGCCCCCTGGCCTTGATCTTGTGCCAGTATTTTTTATTATTTCCAAAAATACGCTCCGTGGAGTTTCAGGTCATTCCGAGAACTTTTGTTTCTGCACATAAATAACACCATGGTAATTCTACTGAAAACAGCGTCAGTCTGGGTTAGTTCCATTCAAATCATGCAAGTTAGAGTCCAAAACAACGGGAAAAGTGTTTGGAAAAGTAGATACGACAGAGACGTATCAACTCCCCCAAGCTTAAACCTTTGTTTGTCCTCAAGCAATTCAGTTGACAAACTGAAAGTGATAAAGAAAAACTTTTACAAACTCTATTTGCTCTTGTTGTTGTAAATATGTAAAGCTAGCATTCAAGTTTTCAGCACAGGTTATGAACTAACCATATTCACAATAACTCTTAGGTCTCATGTTTACTCATATCAATGACATAATCAACTAGCGAGCAATAATAATAAATCTCGGATGACAACACTTTCTCAAAACAATCATAATATGATATAACAAGATGGTATCTCGCTAGCCCTTTCTGAGACCGCAAAACATAAATGCAGAGCACCTTTAAAGATCAAGGACTGACTAGACATTGTAATTCATGGTAAAAGAGATCCAATCATAGTCACACCTAATATAAATTAACAGTGATGAATGCAAATGACAGCTGCGCTCTCCAGCTGGTGCTTTTGATAAGAGGGTGATGACTCAACATAAAAGTAAATAGATAGGCCCTTCGCAGAGGGAAGCAGGTATTTGTAGAGGTGCCATAGCTCGGTTTTGAAATAGAGGTGAATAATATTTTGAGCGGTATACTTTCATTGTCAACATAACAACCAAGAGATGGCGATATCTTCCATGCTACACACATTATAGGCGGTTCCCAAACAGAATGGTAAAGTTTATACTCCCCCTCCACCAACAAACATCAATCCATGGCTTGCTCGAAGCAACGAGTGCCTCCAACATACATCAGGTCCCAGGGAGAGTTTTGTTTGCAATTATTTTGATTTAGTCTGCATAAAGCTTGGGACTGGGCATCCCAGTGACGAGCCATTTATCTCGTGAGTGAGGCGCGGAGTCCACTCCTCTTGAAAATAACCCGCCTAACATGGAAGATACAGACAACCCTAGTTGATACATGAGCTATTCGAGCATACAAAATAGGCTGATTATTTGAAGGTTTAGAGTTTGGCACATACAAATTTACTTGGAACGGCAGGTAGATACCACATATAGGAAGGTATAGTGGACTCATGTTGAATAACTTCGGGGTTTAAGGAGTTTGGATGCACAAGCAGTATTCCCGCTTAGTACAAGTGAAGGCTAGCAAAAGACTGGGAAGCGACCAACTAGAGAGCGACAACAGCCATGTACATGCATTAAAATTAATAAACATTGGATGCAAGCATGAGTAGGATATAATCCACCATGAACATAAATATCGTGAAGGCTATGTTGATTTGTTTCAACTACATGCGTGAACATGTGCCAAGTCAAGTCACTTAAATCATTCAGAGGAGGATACCACCCTATCATACCACATCATAACCATTTTAATAGCATGTTGGCACGCAAGGTAAACCATTATAACTCATAGCTAATCAAGCATGGCACAAGCAACTATGATCTCTAATTGTCATTGCAAACATGTTTATTCATAACAAGCTGAATCAAGAACGATGAACTCATCATATTTACAAAAACAAAATAGGTAGAATTCATACCAGCTTTTCTCATCTCAGTCAGTCCATCATATATCATCATAATTGCCTTTCACTTGCACGACTGAACGATGTGAATAATAATAAGAGTGCACGTTCATTGGACTAAGCTGGAAATCTGCGAGCATTCAATAAACAGGAGAAGACAAAGCAATATGGGCTCTTGGTTAAATCAACAATAAAGCATATAAGAGCCACTTCAACAATTTAATCATGGTCTTCTCCTACTGACCCCCAAAGAAAAGAAAAGAAATAAAACTATTTACACGGGAAAGCTCTCAACAAGCAAAAGAAGAACGGGAAATATTTTTGGGTTTTATTTTTAATTACTACTACAAGCATGGAAAGTAAATTAATTAAAAGCTACAACTATTTTTTGGTTTTTTCTTAAGGTTTATTAAACACACAAGAAGAAAGCATAAAAGGAAATAAACTAGCATGGATGATACAATGAAAAAGTATGAGCACCGACATCTAGCAATGAGTGTGTGTGAACATAAATGTAATGTCGGTGAGAAATACGTACTCCCCCAAGCTTAGGCTTTTGGCCTAAGTTGGTCTATGGCCACGGCTGGCTTGGCTGATATCCATAATAATAGTTGTTGGGGTCGTACTGCGATGAGGAAGAAGAAGGCTCCGATTGCCACTGGCTGGCAATCATCTCCGGATCCCACTGATAGTTAGACTGTCGTGAAGGATCAAATTGTGGTTCCGGTTCTGGCTCCTCGGCTGGTGCAGGGTTCCGGTAGGCGTGGATATCCGTCAACGGAACAAGGTACGTGCCTACTGTCAAATCAAACAAAGAAGGAGCAGGCAAGGTAATAGTCTCGGGATGATGTTTATTAAAGAACAATTGGTATTTAAGCTCTCCTGCCCTATTCTTAACAATAAAATCATGTGCCACCATACTTTTATAATCTAAATAAACACGAGGCAACACTTTTTCTTCCTTCTCAGCATGCCTAATAGGTATGTTAAAATGTGCAGCTAGGCGTGTAGCATAGATGCCTCCAAAGATGGGACCCTTAGTACGGTTCATACTTAACCGTCTAGCAATAATGCCGCCCATACTAAAAGTGTTATCACTGTATAAACCTTGGAGCAAAATAATAATATCAGGGATACTAAGGTTTCCATAGTTTTCGCGACCAATTAAGCAACGACTAGCAAATAATGCAAAGTAACGTAAGACAGGAAAATGTATGCTAGTGATTCGTGCATCGGAAACCTTCCTAGTTTCCCCTACAGTGATAGTATTAATAAATCCCTCCACATCATCACGATGTGGTTCTTCTGTCTTGCCCTCAAAAGGGACTAAACAAATCCGACAAAAATCATAAAGTGACATCTCCTTATGCTCATCATATAAATAAAACTCCACCGTAGGTGGTGAGTTCCTAGAATGAAAATGAAAGTTTTGCACAGAGGTATTTGTGAGTAAGAGATACTGATCGCATTGGTCGTGGAGGAAAGCGGTGAGGCCTGCATTATGAGCCAACTCATGAAAATCTTCATAAATCCCAGCTGCTCTTAAGAAATCCTCGGAAGGCCATTCACACGCCCGAACCTCCATGGTGCGCGGCAAATTATAGTTAGGCTTCGGTGCCTTTTCCTTCGAGTTTTGGCTCGATGATCCCCTCAATAATCTCCTCATCATTTTCTGAAAAATTCTGAAATTTTTAGTAACTTGAAAATAAAAGTGAACCAAACTCAATAATATTGATAGCAACTACTCCTACAAGTGCCTAGGGCCTATATCATGCATCAAAACTACTTTTGACCATATAAATTTGACATGCAAGCTCAAGAACAGGGTCACCTAAGCAGCAAAAAATTGCAATGAATAAAGGACTAGAACAAAAACTAATTGGACCAATGGAGGAGTCACATACCAAGGAACAATCTCCCCAAGCAGTTTTGTGAGATGTGCTTTGAGCAAGGAGATCGAAAATGGCAGCAAAGAGGGCTGGAACTCGTGCTTGAGTTGGTTTTTCGTGTTTGTGGGAGGAAGAAGAAGAGGATGGGTGCAGGAGTAAGTGGAGGAGGGCCACCATGGGCCCACAAGGCAGGGGGCGCGCCCTAGAGGGGTGGGCGCACCCTCCACCCTTGTGGCAAGGTGGTTGGCCCCCCTGGTGTGTTCTTTGTTCCGTAAATCCTCAAATATTCCCAAAAAATCATATTAAATTGGCATGTCATTCTGAGGACTTCTATTTTCGAGGTATTTTTATATTGCACGGATAATCAGATAACAGACAGAAAATTATTTATTTTTATTTATTTAATATAAATAATAGAAAGTAAAAATGGGGTACAGAAGGTTGTGCTTCTAGTTTCATCCATCTCATGCTTGTCAAAAGGAATCCACTAACAAGGTTGCTCAAGTCTTGTTAACAAACTCATTCCGATTAACATGAAATCGGAGAAATTTCGAATAACACTAGGTTACCTCAACGGGGATATGCACATCCCCAATAATAAGTATATCATATTTCTTCTTGACAGTAGGTAGAGGAAATTCAAAACCTCCAAATATAATCGATGGAATTTTTCCAATAGAGTTGATGCTATGAACTTGAGGTTGTTTCCTCGGAAAGTGTACAGTATGCTCATTACCATTAACATGAAAAGTGACATTGCCTTTGTTGCAATCAATAACAGCCCCTGCAGTATTAAGAACAGGTCTTCCAAGAATAATAGACATACTATTGTCCTCGGGAATATCAAGAATAACAAAGTCCGTTAAAATAGTAACGTTTGCAACCACAACAGGCACGTCCTCACAAATACCGACAGGTATAGCAGTTGATTTATCAGCCATTTGCAAAGATATTTCAGTAGGTGTCAACTTATTCAAGTCAAGTCTATGATATAAAGAGAGAGGCATAACACTAACACCGGCTCCAAGATCACATAAAGCAGTTTTAACATAGTTTCTTTTAATGGAGCATGGTATAGTAGGTACTCCTGGATCTCCAAGTTTCTTTGGTATTCCACCCTTAAAAGTATAATTAGCAAGTATGGTGGAAATTTCAGCTTCTGGTATCTTTCTTTTATTTGTAATAATATCTTTCATGTACTTAGCATAAGGATTTGTTTTAAGCATATCAGTTAATCGCATACGTAAAAAGATAGGTCTAATCATTTCAGCAAAGCGCTCAAAATCCTCATCATCCTTTTTCTTGGATGGTTTGGGAGGAAAAGGCATGGGTTTCTGAACCCAAGGCTCTCTTTCTTTACCATGTTTCCTAGCAATAAAGTCTTTCTTATCATAATGTTGATTCTTTGATTGTGGGTTATCAAGATCAACAACAGGTTCAATTTCTACATCATTATCATTACTAGGTTGGGCATCATTATGAACATCATCATTAACATTTTCATTAGGTTCATGTTCATTGCCAGATTGTGTTTCAGCATCAGACATAGAGATATCATTTGGATTATCAGGTGGTTCAGCAATAGGTTCACTAGAAGTTTGCACAGTTCTATCATTTTTCTTTTTCTTCCTTTTAGAAGAACTAGGTGCATCAATTTTATTTCTCTGATAATCTTGCTCAATTCTCTTAGGGTGGCCTTCAGAATACAAAGGTTCCTGAGTCATTCTACCAGTTCTAGTAGCCACTTTAACAGCATAATAGTTTTTCTTACTATTCATCTCATTGAGCAATTCCTTTTGAGCTTTAAGTACTTGTTCTACTTGAGTGGTAACCGTAGAAGCATGTTTGCTAACAAGTTTAAGTTCACCTCTAATATTAGCCATATAGTCATCCAAGTATTTAATCATATCAGCATCTTGTTTTAATTGTCTACCAAAATAAGCATTGAAGTCTTCTTGCTTAAACATAAAATTATCAAACTCATCCAAGCATTGACTAGCAATTTTAGCAGGAGGGATTTCAGCTTTATCATATCTATAGAGAGAATTTACCTTTACTACCTGTGTCGGGTTATAGGGGTCTGGAGGTTCTTCAATAAATAAAGGATTAAGATCATATGTTTCTTCGGCGGGCGGTAAATTAAGACCATGTATTTCTTCAATGGGAGGTAAATTCTTAACATCTTCAGCTCTGATACATTTTTCTTACATAGATTTCTTTGCCTCTTGCATATCTTCAGGACTGATAAATAGAACACCTCTCTTCTTCAGAGGTGGTTTGGGAATAGGATCATTAATTGGAGCAGGAGCTCGCTCAGGAGGTGCCCAATTATTTTCATTTGTCAACATATTATTCAATAAGATTTCAGCTTCATCCGGTGTTCTTTCCCTGAAAAGAGAACCAGCATAACTATCCAGGTAATCTCTGGAAGCATCGATTAGTCCATTATAAAAGAGATCAAGTATTTCATTTTTCTTAAGAGGATGATCAAGTAAAGCATTGAGTAACTTGAGAAGCCTCCCCCAAGCTTGTGGGACACTCTCTTCTTTAATTTGCACAAAGTTGTATATTTCCTTTAAAGCAGCTTGTTTCTTACGAGCAGGGAAATATTTAGCAGAGAAGTAGTAAATCATATCCTGGGGACTACGCACACAACCAGGATCAAGAGAATTAAACCATATTTTAGCATAACCCTTTAATGAGAACGCAAATATTTTAAGGATATAAAAGTAGTGAGATCTCTCATCATTAGTGAACAGGGTGGCTATATCATTTAATTTAGTAAGATGTGCCACAACAGTTTCAGATTCATAACCATGAAAAGGATCAGATTCAACCAAAGTAATTATATCAGGATCAACAGAGAATTCATAATCCTTATCAGTAACACAGATAGGTGAAGTAGCAAAAGCAGGGTCAGGTCTCATCCTAGCATTTAGAGATTGCTTATTCCATTTAGCTAATAACCTTTTAAGTTCATATCTATCTTTGCAAGCTAAAATAGCTAAAGAAGCTTCTTGATCAAATAAATAACCCTCGGGAATAACAAGTGATTCTTCATCATCACTTTCATCTTCATAATCAGATTCAATATTTTCAATCTCTCTAGCCCTAGCAAGTCGTTCCTCGAGAAAATCACTAAGTGGCATAGTAGTATCAGGCATAGAGGTAGTTTCATCATAAGTATCATGTATAGCAGAAGTGGCATCATCAATAACATGTGACATATCAGAACGAATAGCAGAAGCAGGTTTAGGTGTCACAAGCTACCTCATAACAGAAGGTGAATCAAGTGCAGAGCTAGATGGCAGTTCCTTACCTCCCCTCGTAGTTGATGGTTTAAAGATCAAGGATTGACTAGACATTGTAATTCATGGTAAAAGAGATCCAGTCAAGTCATACTCAATGTAAACTAACAGTAATGAATGCAAATGACAGTGGTACTCTCCAACTGGTGCTTTTTAATAAGAGGATGATGACTCAACATGAAAGTAAATCGATAGGCCCTTCGCAGAGGGAAGCGGGGATTTGTAGAGGTGCCAGAGCTCGGTTTTAAAATAGAGATGAATAATATTTTGAGCGGTATACTTTCATTGTCAACATAACAACCAAGAGATGGCGATATCTTCCATGCTACACACATTATAGGCGGTTCCCAAATAGAATGGTAAAGTTTATACTCCCCCTCCACCAACAAGCATCAATCTATGGCTTGCTCGAAACAATGAGTGCCTCCAACTAACAAGAGTCCCAGGGGGAGTTTTGTTTGCAATTATTTTGATTTGATTTGCATAAAGCATGGGACTGGCATCCTGATGACCAGCCATTTTCTCGTGAGTGAGGAGTGGAGTCCACTCCTCTTGAGAATAACCCGCCTAACATGGAAGATACGGACATCCCTAGTTGATACATGAGCTATTCGAGCATACAAAACAGGATATTTATTTAAAGGTTTCGAGTTTGGCACATACAAATTTACTTGGAACGGCAGGTAGATACCGTATATAGGTAGGTATGGTGGACTCATATGGAACAACTTTGGGGTTTATGGGATTGGATGCACAAGCAGTATTCCCGCTTAGTACAGGTGAAGGCTAGAAAAAGACCGGGAAGCAACCAGCTAGAGAGCGACAACAGTCATGAACATGCATTAAAATTAATCAACACTGAATGCAAGCATGAGTGGGATATAATTGTAACGCCCCATATGTAACCTGCCATATTTGTATTCCAACTCTTGCCATTTCCGGCACTAAGTTATGATATTTCCTCGTTGTCGGGTTTTTTGCCTCTGTGTTGCTTTTGTCTTTGTCATGCATCTCATATCATGTCATCATGTGCATCGCATTTGTATACGTGTTCGTCTCATGCATCCGAGCATTTTCCCTATTGTCCATTTTGCATTCCGGCGCTCCTATGTCCTCTGGTGTTCCCTTTTACCTCTTTTCGTGTGTGGGTATTAAACATTCTCGGATTGGACCGAGACTTGCCAAGCGGCCTTGGTTTACTACCGGTAGACCGCCTGTCAAGTTTCGTGCCATTTGGACTTCGTTTGATACTCCAATGGTTAACCGAGGAACCGTGAAGGCATCGTGTGTGTTGCAGCCCAACACCTCTCCAAAGTGGCCCAAAACCCACCTAAACCCCCTCCATCATCTTGGTCGTTCGATCATGATCACGTGGCCGCAAACCGTGCTCAATTTGGAGCCTCCTAGCTCCCTCAACCTATAAATATGTGCACTCCTCCGATTTTTTCGGGTCCAAACCCTAGCCTCTTCCTCCCCGCGCCGCCGAACACGTCCGGATCGGACCGGACGCGTCCGCCCCGCCGCCTCGGCCACTCCCACGCCGCCATGTGTCCGCCGCCGTCCTCTCCGCCGCTGGCCCGTCGAGCCCGAACCGGGCCCCCGAGGCCCATCCGCCGCCCCGCGCCCGCGCCTCCCGACGTCCTCGTCGCGCGCCCGCGCCGCCGCCTCACTCAACCGCCGCCGCCGCATCGCCCCGCGTCAGCCGCCGCACCCCTCGCCGGCCGAAGCCGAGCTCCGCCGCGGCCGAGTCCCCGCGCCCGCCAGCCGCCCCGAGCCGCCGCTCCTCCTCGCCGGCGTCACCCCTCCTCACCTTCTCCGGCCTCCACTGCCTCCTCCCTCGACTCCGACAGCGTCTCCGGCGAACTCCGGCGAACCTCGTTTTACGCGCCACCCCGATCCAGATCTGGATCCGAAACCCTAGGGTTGACTTTGTCCCAGTTTCAGTTATTTTTAGCATTTTCATCATGCCATATCTCTGCACCCGTGGCTCCATTTTGGGCGTGTAGCATATCAAATTGTTCGTCTCGACGAGTACTTCATTTCATCCCATTGTACCATGTTCATTTGAGTTCATCTGGATGCCCTAAATGTTGTTGCAAGAGTGCTATGCAATGTTAGTTTCAATTTCTTAACAGAGATTGGACATTTGTCATTTTTGCCATGATTGATGTGTGCCTCCTATGAACTTGAGCCCTACATGTGTTTTGAAGTATGCCATGCCATCTTTACAGGGGTGTATGCCATGTATTTTTGTGATCTTTGTGGTGACTAGCACAAGCATGCAAAGTAGCTCTTGTGATGTTGCTGATTTCAGGGACTTAGAAATCTTCTAAGTTTTTGCCCTGATAATATTTTTATGCCATGTATTCTTGTTGCTACAGAGTGATCCATGCCTCTTTTGAGCATGTTCAGTAAGGATGTTTTGGAGATATTTTTATGCTCTATCCGTCCATTTCTTTGTTTGCATTTATGGAGCACCCTAGCATGACTCAATCTTGCTCTACTTTTGCTATAAAATGTTCCTGGCAGATTGTTTACATGTTAAGCAATTTTGTCGAGGTTGTTGTAGTTGATCCGTGCATGCTATGAGAGTGTTCTTGCCATGTTTAGCTTCTATGCCATGTCTACTTGTTGGGTGTATGATTAGTTTGTCATGCAATGCCTTGTGGTGAGTGCATTGAGCTCGTAAACATGCCTACATGAATTTGTTTTGCCATGTTCCAGTTTTCTACTAAGTCTGAATCTGTTAACGAAAGTTGCTATGTTCACATGGTTGCCATTGTATTTTCTGATCCCTTTTGGCTTATGGTTAGTAAGGGACTTTTGTTGTATGCTTTGAGTAGCTTCATGCCATGCCTTGCTTTGCCATAATATGTTCCTGTAGCATGTTGTTATCGTGCTCTAAACATTGCTTTCTGATGTTAAATTCCTGGCATGTTGTTATTTTCCCTAATTCTGTAACCTGATATCTTTTGCACTTTTGTCATGCTTGTTTGAACCTGCTATTGAGTGAATTAGCCGTAGCTCAGTGTTCATCTTTTGTCAAGCATCTTGAGTGGATCCCTTCCATGTGCTTTGTTGTTATGTTAGAGTGCAGTAGCTTATTTTTCTTGACGCATTTAGATGGCCTCGTGCTGTTAATCGCAGATCGGTGCCATATTTGTTTTTCTTGCCATTTGCAAACCGTGCATCCGATTCCGGTGATCTTTATATCGATTTCGACCAAAATCAACTCATCTTTCCAGTGGAACTCTTGGTTTTCCAAGTTGAGGCCAGGTTCAATCTTTCCTTTCCGAAACATGCATATGCATCGCATATCACATCCCGCATATCATGCCATGTTTTGCATCATGTTGCTTGCGCATTGCACCGTGTTTGATTGTGTCTCCCTTTGTTTGTGTTCTTTCTTTGGGTAGAGCCGGGAGACGAGTATGTGATCAAGGAACCCGTTGAGAACGTTTACAAGGATCAAGCTTACGTCAACTCAGAGAACTTTGCAGGCAAGATGATCATACCCTCAAAATCACTTCTATCTTTGCTTGCTAGATGCTCGCTCTATTGCTATGCCTATGCTATGATACCTACCACTTGCTTATCATGCCTCCCATATTGCCATGGCAAACCTCTAACCCACCTTGCCCTAGCAAACCGTTGTTTGGCTATGTTACCGCTTTGCTCAGCCCCTCTTATAGCATTGCTAGTTGCAGGTGAAGATTGGAGTTTGTTCCTTGTTGGAACATGTTTATTGTTGGGATATCACTATTATATCTTGTCTATTTTAATGCATCTATATACTTGGTTAAGGGTGGAAGGCTCAGCCTTATGACTGGTGTTTTGTTCCACTCTTGCCACTCTAGTTTCCGTCATACCGGTGTTATGTTCCTTGATTTTGCGTTCCTTACACGGTTGGGTTATAATGGAAACCCCTTGACAGTTCACTTTGAATAAAACTCCTCCAGCAAGGCCCACCATTTGCCACCTAGCCTTTTCCCTTGGGTTTCGCGGACACAAGGGTCATCTTTATTTTAAACCCCCCTGGGCCAGTGCTCCTCTGAGTGTTGGTCCGAACCGAGTAGACTGCGGGGCCACCTCGGGGCAACTTGAGGGTTGGTTTTACTCGTAGGATGTCTCATCCGAGTGTGCCCTGAGAACGAGATATGTGCAGCTCCTATCGGGATTTGTCGGCACATTCGGGCGGTTTTGCTGGTTTAGTTTTACCATTATCGAGATGTCTTGTAATCGAGATTCTGAGTCTGATCGGGTTGTCTTGGGAGAAGGAATATCCTTCGTTGACCGTGAGAGCTTGTGATGGGCTAAGTTGGGACACCCCTGCAGGGATTTGAACTTTCGAAAGCCGTGCCCGCGGTTATGGGCAGATGGGAATTTGTTAATGTCCGGTTGTAGATAACATGAAACTTAACTTAATTAAAATGAATCAACCGAGTGTGTGGCCGTGATGGTCTCTTTTCGGCGGAGCCCGGGAAGAGAACACGGTCTCGTGTTATGCTTGAACGTAGGTTGTTCTAGGATCACTTCTTGATCATAGTTTATCGATCGTTCCTTTGCCTTCTCTTCTCGCTCTCTTTTGCGTATGTTAGCCACCATATATGCTAGTGCTTGCTGCAGCTCCACCTCATACCTTTTACCCTACCTATGAGCTTAAATAGTCTTGATCGCGAGGGTGTGAGATTGCTGAGTCCCCGTGACTCACATATTCCTTCCAAAACCAGATGCAGGGACCGATGATACCATTCCAGGAGATTCGACTGAGCTCAAGTGGGAGTTCGATGAGGACTCAGGACGATACTACGTTTCTTTTCCAGACGATCAGTAGTGGAGCCCAGTTGGGGCGATCGGGGACATTATGCATTTGGGGTTGTCTTTACTTTGGTTCCGTAGTCGGACCTTGATTGTAACTGGATGATTGTAATGATATATTTATGCATTGTGTGACGTTGCGATTGTAAGCCAACTATGTATCTCTTTTCTTATTCAGTACAAGGGTTGTGTGAAGATTACCCCACTTGCGACATTGCTTACAATGTGGTTATGCCTCTAAGTCGTACTTCGACACGTGGGAGATATAGCCGCATCGTGGGCGTTAAAAGTTGGTATCAGAGCCTTCCCCGACTTAGGAGCCCCCTGCTTGATTGAATCGTTGGCGTTGTTGAGTCTAGAAAAAAATGTTTTGAGTCATTTAGGATTATATATATTGGAGAGTAGGATTCTTTTTACTCCTCAGTCCCTTCGTCGCTCTGGTGAGGCATCCTGGCGTAGAGTTTTGACTCTTCTCTTCTCAAATTTTACTAAAAAAAAATTAGGATCACGCGGGTATCTTGGAATCGTTCCGATGGATTTGTGACGAGAACATTGTTCTTGGTGACTCTTGACATTTAGGGGTTGTGGCAGTGTCCCGGGGAGTTGAGCTCCGAGGTGTTGTCGTCACAATTTTATCGTTGCAATTCTGGAATACCTGAGTTTCGCCGACATCGAAAATCTCTTTTATGCAGTTGTTGGTGAGATAACCTCGACGCCACCCAGTACTGGGGCGGGAGTTCAGGAGTATTGCCATAACTCGTATAACGGATGCTTTTCGAAGGTTGAGGTAAATGATTTCCGAAGGTTTCTCGGTTATGTGTTGAAGGATGGATACAGCTGGATGTAGGATTTGCTAGATTTGGGTGAGATATTATGCTTCCCCTGTATCCCCAACACCTGATTGCATAACCGGGAGAATTTCGGGAGTTTCATAGGTGGGAATTCATGTAGCTCTAGTATTTCTTCCGCAAATATTTGGTTTGTGATTGGGTAATCCTCACCAAGTATTTGTTCTTGTCCGTACCTTGTTGTTTTATTCTTCTACCTCTATCTAAGTGGCTTCTCAATTTATAGAAATGTGACCATTTAATATGGAATGCATTCGTTCGTTCTTGTTCAAATGTCAAGGCTATATGTTGCAATTTCGACCCATTTGATTCAGCTTGAATATTTGTCTATCAGGATGCTAACGGATGTCGCCCTCTTCAGGATGGCTCCTCCAACGCGTCTGAATCCGGACCCGTCGCCACCACCTCCACCTCCGGAGGCATGGAAAGCTATGATGGCCGCTACCAACGCCAACACGCAGATGCTTATGCAACTCTTGCAAGAGCGCAACCAAGGAAATCAAGGCCAAGGCAACAATCAGAATTAGTTTGCTACACTCAACCAGTTCCTCGCAAACCAGCCAAAGACCTTTAGTAACTGTGTCGAAGCAACAGACGCAGATGATTGGCTCATGGATATCTGCAAGCATTTCGAGTGAAGCAACGTCAGGCCTGAGGACTTTGTCAAGTTTGCCTTGTTCCAACTCAAAGACCAAGCTGCAGAGTGGTATCAGCAGTACAAAGATTCTAGAGGAGGTCGTGTGATTACCTGGGATGAATTCCGTCAAGACTGCAAAGCTCACCACATTCCTCAGAGTGTTGTTGAGAGCAAGTGTGACGA
Source organism: Triticum aestivum (assembly GCF_018294505.1). Lineage (NCBI taxonomy): Eukaryota > Viridiplantae > Streptophyta > Magnoliopsida > Poales > Poaceae > Triticum > Triticum aestivum. The sequence continues at coordinate 250,745,666 of NC_057812.1, forward strand.
GTTCCGCAATCTGATGCAAGGCAGCTTGTCTGTTTACCAGTATAACATCATGTTCCAGAAGCTCGCTCGTTTCGCTAAGCAAGACGTCCCTGACGAGAAGAGCATGATTTATCAGTTCAGGGGTGGCCTCAAAGAAGATCTCGAACTAGCCCTTGTGCTTTTTGAGCCTAAGAAGTACGATGAGTTCTACAATATGGCACTGAAACAAGAGGATTCTCAACTCAAGTGCGATGCTTCTAAGAAACGAGTCAGGGATGCAACTCCTTCTTCCTCAACCCAAGTGGCAACTAAGCAGCAAAAGTATTGGTTGCCTCCTCCTCCCCGTTCCATCAGCCTTATCAGCAGAAGAGCAAAGGTGGCAATGGATCTTCCCACCCACCCAACCCAGGCTTTCAGAACAAGACTTCGTTTCATGCTCCAAGATCAAGTGCTCCGTATCACCGTCCGCTTTCAGAGGTCACATGCAACAAGTGTCAGCAGAAGGGTCACTATGCCAACAAATGCTTCAATCAGAGATGTCTTCCTCCTCCTCCTATGAGATCTGCTAGCACCGCAGTGGTCAAGCATAATCCCAAGTTTGCAAAGGTCAACATGATGAACGCAGCTCAGGCAGAGGATTCGTCAGATGTGATCATGGGTAACCTTCCTGTTAACGATATTCCTGCAAGAGTTCTTTTTGATACTGGTGCATCGCATTCTTTCTTGTCATTCCCTTTTGCATCGAAGCACAATGTTGACATAGAGATTTTGCCCAAAGTCATGCAAGTTGTTTCTCCCGGAAAGCTTATGACTTCTAGTTTGGTTGCTCCCGATGTTTCTATCATGTTGGGCGACTATAAGTTTCTGTCCTCTCCAGTGGTCCTTGGTAACTCGGATATTGATCTTATTCTCGGAATGGATTGGCTTTCTAAGCACAAGGCTCAGCTTGATTGTGCTGCCAGGCAGATTCAATTGACATATTCGTCTAAGGATGTAATCGTCTTTTGCCGCTCGAGATGATACCATCCGACTGTTTTCTCTCAATGAGAAGGGCGAGCTGGATGCCATATCTCATATTCCAGTCGTTTGCGAATATCAAGACGTCTTTCCAGAAGAGCTTCTAGGAATGCCTCCTCACCGGCCAGTTGAATTCGTCATCGATCTTGAGCCTGGCAAGGAACCTGTTTGCAAACATCCTTACAAGCTTGGACCTGAAGAGTTGAAGGAGCTGAAGAAACAACTCGATATTCAAGAGCGTATGGGTCTCATCCGACCAATTTCTTCTCCATGGGGTTGTGGTGTTCTTTTCGTCAAGAAGAAGGATGGAACGGACTGACTTTGTGTCGACTACCGTCCATTGAACAAGAAGACCACAAAGAACAAGTACCCACTTCCCAACATCAACGAGCTTTTTGAACAACTCAAAGGTGCTCAAGTATTCTCCAAGCTTGACCTCCATATGGGCTATCATCAGATTCACATTCATGAATAGGATATCCCCAAGACAACATTCAGAACAAGTTATGGTTCATATGAATACACCATGTCTTTCGGCCTCATCAATGCACCTCCAACATTCTCTCGCATGATGAACTTCATCTTCAACGCCTACACAAATGACTTCGTCTTGGTCTACCTCGATGACATTCTGGTCTTTTCCAAGAACAAGGAGGATCATGCTAAGCACTTGAGATTGGTGCTGGATAAGCTCAGAGAACATCAGTTCTATGCGAAGTTTTCAAAGTGCGAGTTTTGGCTCGATGAGGTTCTCTACCTTGGGCATATCATCTCCGCCAAGGGCATAGTTGTTAATCCTGAGAAGGTGTCTGCAATTGTGAATTGGGAACCACATCAGAATGTGAAGCAACTCCGCAGCTTCCTTGGGCTCGCAAGCTATTGTCGAAGGTTCGTTGAGAACTTCTCTAAGATCATGAAGCCTCTTTCCAACCTTCTCCAAAAGCATGTGAAGTATGTCTGGTCGCCTTAATGTGACATCACTTTCAATACCCTCAAAGAGAAGTTAGTCACTGCTCTAGTTCTGACTCCTCCTGATGAATCCAAACCGTTCGAGGTTTTCTGTGATGCTTCCCTTCAAGGTCTCGGTGCAGTGTTGATGCAAGAGAAGAAAGTTGTGGCCTATACCTCTCGCCAGTTGAAGCCCAACGAAAAGAACTACCCCACTCATGACCTCGAGTTGGCGGCAGTTGTCCATGCTCTTTTAACATGGAGACATCTCTTGTTGGGAAGAAAGTGGACATCTTCACTGATCATAAGAGTCTCAAGTACATCTTCACTCAGCCCAACCTCAACCTCAGGCAGACTCGTTGGGTCGAAATGATTCAAGAGTATAATCCGAGTATTGAATATACTCCAGGCAAGGCCAATGTAATTGCTGACGCATTGAGCAGGAAGGCTTACTGCAACAGTTTGATTATCAAGCCCTACCAACCAGAGCTTTGTGAAGCTTTCCGCAAACTTAATCTTCAAGTTGTTCCTCAAGGATTCCTTGCCAACCTCCAAGTCTCTCCTACTTTGGAAGATCAGATTCGTGAGGCTCAACTTCTTGATGCTATGGTGAAGAAGGTGAAGATTGGGATTGCCAAGAGTCAACCCAAGTACAAGTGCTATCGCCTTGATGACAAGGATACTCTATTCTTCGAGGATCGCATTGTTGTTCCTAAAGGTGACCTTCGTAAAGTCATTATGAACGAGGCTCACAATTCACTCCTCTCTATTCACCCTGGAAGTACAAAGATGTACCATGACCTCAAGCAGTCGTATTGGTGGACTCGAATGAAGCGCGAGATTGCTCAGTTCGTGAATGAATGTGATGTCTGCAGAAGAGTGAAAGCAGAACACCAACGACCAGCTGGTCTCCTCCAACCTCTTGCCATTCCAGAATGGAAGTTTGACCATATTGAGATGGACTTCGTGACTGGATTTCCAAAGTCCAAGCGTGGCAATGATGCTATCTTCGTTGTCATCGACAAGCTCACCAAAGTGGCTCATTTTCTTCCTATCAAAGAATCTATCACAGCAGCTCAGTTGGCAGAGCTATATACCTCCAGGATTGTCTCTCTGCACGGCATTCCGCAGTTGATATCTTCAGATCGTGGAGCATCTTCACCTCTAAGTTTTGGGATTCTTTTCAGAAGGCCATGGGCACCAACATTCGCTTCAGCACAGCTTTTCATCCTCAAACTAGTGGCCAAGTCGAGCGAGTCAATCAAATTCTTGAAGATATGCTCAGGGCTTGTGTCATTTCTTTCGGTATGAAGTGGGAACATTGTCTTCCATATGCCGAGTTCTCCTACAACAACAGTTTCCAAGCGAGTTCGGGCAAGGCCCCATTCGAGATTCTCTATGGCAGGAAGTGTCGTACTCCTCTTAACTGGTCAGAGACTGGTGAACGCCAACTTCTTGGCAATGACTTGATCACAGAGGCTGAAGAAATGTGCAAAGTCATTCGTGAAAATCTCAAAGCCGCGCAATCGTGCCAGAAGAGTTACTATGATAGCAAGCATCGTGACTTGGCTTTCGAGATCAGAGACCATGTCTACCTCCATGTCTCTCCAATGAAAGGTACTCATCGCTTCGGTATCAAAGGGAAGCTTGCCCCTAGATACGTGGGTCCTTTCAAGATCATTGGCAAAAGAGGCGATCTCGCCTATCAACTTGAGCTTCCATCCAACTTTGCAAACGTGCACGACGTGTTTCACGTGTCTCAACTCCGCAAGTGTTTCAAGACTCCTGACCGCACCATCAACTTTGAAGAGATTGATCTCCAAGAAGACATGTCTTATCATGAGCATCCCGTTGCTATTCTTGAAGAAACTGAGCCCAAGACTCGCAACAACTCTATCAAATTCCTGAAAGTGAAGTGGTCGCATCATTCCGACCGTGAAGCCACCTGGGAACGCGAGGACCACCTTCGTTCCGAATACCCGGAGTTTTTCCAGTCCTAGATTTCGGGACGAGATCCTTTTGTAGTGGTGGAGTGTTGTAACGCCCCATATGTAACCTGCCATATTTGTATTCCAACTCCTGCCATTTCCGGCACTAAGTTATGATATTTCCTCGCTGTCGGGTTTTTTGCCTCCGTATTGCTTTTGTCTTTGTCATGCATCTCATATTAGGTCATCATGTGCATCGCATTTGTATACGTGTTCGTCTCATGCATCCGAGCATTTTCCCCGTTGTCCGTTTTGCAATCCGGCGCTCCTATGTCCTCCGGTGTTCCCTTTTACCTCTTTTCATGTGCGGGTATTAAACGTTCTTGGATTGGACCGAGACTTTCCAAGCGGCCTTGGTTTACTACCGGTAGACCGACTGTCAAGTTTCGTGCCATTTGGACTTTGTTTGATACTCCAATGGTTAACCGAGGAACCGTGAAGGCCTCGTGTGTGTTGCAGCCCAACACCTCTCCAAAGTGGCCCAAAACCCACATAAACCCCCTCCATCATCTCGGTTGTTCGACCACGATCGCGTGGCCGCAAACCATGCTCAATTTGGAGCCTCCTAGCTCCCTCTACCTATAAATATGTGCACTCCTCCGATTTTTTTCGGGTACAAACCCTAGCCTCTTCCTCCCCGCGCCGCCGGACACGTTCGGATCGGACCGGACGCGTCCGCCCCGCCACCTCGGCCACTCCCACGCCGCCACGTGTCCGCCGCAGTCCTCTCCGCCGCCGGCCCGGCGAGCCCGAACCGGGCCCTCGAGGCCCATCCGCCGCCCCGCGCCCGCGCCTCCCGACGTCCTCGTCGCGCGCCCGCGCCGCCGCCTCACTCAGCCGCCGCCGCCGCATCGCCCCGCGTCGGCCGCCGCGCCCCTCGCCGACCGGAGCCGAGCTCCGCCGCGGCCGGGTCCCCGCGCCCGCCGGCTGACCCGAGCCGCCGCTCCTCCTCGCCGGCGTCGCCCCTCCTCACCTTCTCCGGCCTCCACCGCCTCCTCCCTCGACTCCGGCAGCATCTCCGGCGAACTTTGGCAAACCTCGTTTTGTGCGCCACCCCGATCCAGATCTGGATCCGAAACCCTAGGGTTGACTTTGTCCCAGTTTCAGTTATTTTTAGCATTTTTCATCATGCCATATCTCTGCACCCGTGGCTTCGTTTTGGGCGTGTAGCGTATCAAATTGTTCGTCTCGACGAGTACTTCATTTCATCCCATTGCACCATGTTCATTTGAGTTCATCTTGATGCCCTAAATGCTGTTGCAAGAGTGCTATGCAATGTTAGTTTCAGATTCTTATCAGAGATTGGACATTTGTCATTTTTGCCATGATTAATGTGTGCCTCCTATGAACTTGAGCCCTACATGTGTTTTGAAGTATGCCATGCCATCTTTACAGGGGTGTATGCCATGTATTTTTGTGATCTTTGTAGTGACTAGCACAAGCATGCAAAGTAGCTCTCGTGATGTTGCTGATTTCAGGGACTTAGAAATCTTCTAAGTCTTTGCCCTGATAATATTTTTATGCCATGTATTCTTGTTGCTACAGAGTGATCCATGCCTCTTTTGAGCATGTTCAGTAAGGATGTTTTGGAGATATTGTTATGCTCTATCCATCCATGTCTTTGTTTGCAATTATGGAGCACCCTAGCATGACTCAATCGAGCTCTACTTTTGCTATAAAATGTTCCTGGCAGATTGTTTACATGTTAAGCAATTTTGCCGAGGTTGTTGTAGTTGATCCGTGCATGCTATGAGAGTGTTCTTGCCATGTTTAGCTTCTATGCCATGTCTACTTGCTGGGTGTATGCTTAGTTTGTCATGCAATGCCTTGTGGTGAGTGCATCGAGCTCGTAAACATGCCTACATGAATCTGTTTTGCCATGTTCCAGTTTTCTACTAAGTCTGAATCTGTTAACGAAAGTTGCTATGTTCACATGGTTGCCATTGTATTTTCTGATCCCTTTTGGCTTATGGTCAGTAAGGGACTTTTGTTGTATGCTTTGAGTAGCTTCATGCCATGCCTTGCTTTGCCATGATATGTTCCTGTAGCATGTTGTTATCTTGCTCTAAACATTGCTTCCTGATGTTAAATTCCTGACATGTTGTTATTTTCACTAAGTCTGTAACCTGATATCTTTTGCACTTTTGCCATGCTTGGTTGAACCTGCTATTGAGTGAATTAGCCGTAGATCAGCGTTCATCTTTTGTCAAGCATCTTGAGTGGATCCCCTCCATGTGCTTTGTTGTTATGTTAGAGCGTAGTAGCTTGTTGTTCTTGATGCATTTAGATGGCCTCGTGCTGTTAATCGCAGATCGGTGCCATATTTGTTTTGCTTGCCATTTGCAAACCGTGCATCCGATTCCGGTGATCTTTATATCGATTTCGACCGAAATCAACTCATCTTTCCAGTGGCACTCTTGGTTTTCCAAGTTGAGGCCAGGTTCAATCTTTCCTTTCCGAAACATGCATATGCATCGCATATCACATCCCGCATATCATGCCATGTTTTGCATCATGTTGCTTGCGCATTGCACCGTGGTTGATTGTGTCTCCCTTTGCTTGTGTTCTTGCTTTGGGTAGAGCCGGGAGACGAGTACGTGATCGAGGAACCCGTTGAGTACGCTTACGAGGATCAAGCTTACGTCAACTCGGAGAACTTTGCAGGCAAGATGACCATACCCTCGAAATCACTTCTATCTTTGCTTGCTAGATGCTCGCTCTTTTGCTATGCCTATGCTACGATACCTACCACTTGCTTATCATGCCTCCCATATTGCCATGTCAAACCTCTAACCCACCTTGTCCTAGCAAACCATTGTTTGGCTATGTTACCGCTTTGCTCAGCCCCTCTTATAGCGTTGCTAGTTGCAGGTGAAGATTGGAGTTTGTTCCTTGTTGGAACATGTTTATTGTTGGGATATCACTATTATATCTTGTCTATTTTAATGCATCTATATAATTGGTTAAGGGTGGAAGGCTCGGCCTTATGCCTGGTGTTTTGTTCCACTCTTGCCGCCCTAGTTTCCGTCATACCGGTGTTATGTTCCTTGATTTTGCGTTCCTTACACGGTTGGGTTATAATGGGAACCCCTTGACAGTTCGCTTTGAATAAAACTCCTCCACCAAGGCCCAACATTAGTTTACCATTTGCCACCTAGCCTCTTCCCTTGGTTTTCGCGGACTCAAGGGTCATCTTTATTTTAAACCCCCCTGGGTCAGTGCTCCTCTGAGTGTTGGTCCGAACCGAGTAGACTGCGGGGCCACCTCGGGGCAACTTGAGGGTTGGTTTTACTCGTAGGATGTCTCATCCGAGTGTGCCCTGAGAACGAGATATGTGCAGCTCCTATCGGGATTTGTCGGCACATTCGGGCGGTTTTGCTGGTTTAGTTTTACCATTGTCGAGATGTCTTGTAACCGGGATTCCGAGTCTGATCGGGTTGTCTTGGGAGAAGGAATATCCTTCGTTGACCGTGAGAGCTTGTGATGGGCTAAGTTGGGACACCCCTGCAGGGATTTGAACTTTCGAAAGCCGTGCCCGCGGTTATGGGCAGATGGGAATTTGTTAATGTCCGGTTGTAGAAAACCTGAAACTTAACTTAATTAAAATGAATCAACAGAGTGTGTGGCCGTGATGGTCTCTTTTCGGCGGAGTCCGGGAAGAGAACACGGTCTCGTGTTATGCTTGAACGTAGGTTGTTCTAGGATCACTTCTTGATCATAGTTTATCGATCGTGCCTTTGCCTTCTCTTCTCGCTCTCATTTGCGTATGTTAGCCACCATATATGCTAGTGCTTGCTGCAGCTCCACCTCATACCTTTTACCCTACCTATAAGCTTAAATAGTCTTGATCGCGAGGGTGTGAGATTGCTGAGTCCCCGTGACTCACAGATTCCTTCCAAAACCAGATGTAGGGACCGATGATACCATTCCAGGAGATTCGACTGAGCTCAAGTGGGAGTTCGATGAGGACTCAGGACGATACTACGTTTCTTTTCCAGACGATCAGTAGTGGAGCCCAGTTGGGGCGATCGGGGACATTATGCATTTGGGGTTGTCTTTATTTTGGTTCCATAGTCGGACCTTGATTGTAACTGGATGATTGTAATGATATATTTATGCATTGTGTGACATGGCGATTGTAAGCCAACTATGTATCTCTTTTCTTATTCAGTACATGGGTTGTGTGAAGATTACCCCACTTGCGACATTGCTTACAATGCGGTTATGCCTCTAAGTCGTGCTTCAACACGTGGGAGATATAGCTGCATCGTGGGCGTTACAATAATGCACCATGAACATAAATATCGTAGAGGCTATGTTGATTTTGTTTCAACTACATGCGTGAACATGTGCCAAGTCAAGCCACTCGAATCGTTCAAAAGAGGATACCACCCTATCATACCACATCACAACCATTTTAATAGCATGTTGGCACGCAAGGTAAACCATTATAAGCTCCTAGCTAATTAAGCATGGCATAAGAAACTATGATCTCTAATTGTCATTGCAAACATGTTTATTCATAATAGGCTGAATCAGGAACGATGAACTAATCATATTTACAAAAACAAGAGAGGTCGAGTTCATACCAGCTTCTCCCATCTTAATCAGTCCATCATATATCGTCATAATTGCCTTTCACTTGCACGACCGAATGATGTGAATAATAATAATAATAATAATAATAATAATAATAATAATAATAATAATAATAATAGTGCGCGTGCATTGGACTAAGCTGGAATCTGCAAGCATTCAATAAACAGGAGAAGACAAGGCAATATGGGCTCTTTTGTCAGATCAATAATAATGCATATAAGAGCCACTTTAACAGTTTAATTAAGGTCTTCTCCTATCGACCCCTAAAGAAAAGAAAAGAAATAAAACTATTTAAACGGGAAAGCTCCCAACAAGCAAAAAGAAGAACTGGAAATCTTTTTGGGTTTTCTTTTTAATTACTACTACAAGCATGGAAAGTAAACTAATTAAAAGCTACAACTAATTTTTTTGGTTTTTCTTAAGGTCTATCAAACACACAAGAAGAAAGCACAAAAAGGAAATAAACTAGCATGGATATTACAATGAAAAAGTATGAGTACCGACATCTAGCAATGAGTGTGTGAACTTGAATGTAATGTCAATGAGAAATACGTACTCCCCCAAGCTTAGGCTTTTGGCCTAAGTTGGTCTAATGCCACGGATGGCCTGGCAGATATCCAAAGTTGTAGTTGGGGTCGTACTGAGATGCAGCAGTCATTGCATCGTGGGCTGCAGCTTGGAGGCGAGCTATCTCAGCTCTCCTCTTATACTCTTCCGCCTCCTCTCTAGTTATAGAATATCTCCCTTTTGCGTGAAAGTCAAAGAAAGTAGAAGCAGGGAGAGCAACGTGATAGGTACGTCGTCTGTCAAAGATTAGTCGGTACTGGAGGAACTGATCGTTCCTCTCAACAAACTGATGACGAACCATAGCCTCATAATACAAATAAGCAGGAGGCAACTCAATATCATCCTCACGTATGGTTATACCAAGAAAATTAGCTATGCGGGTTGCATAAATTCCACCGAAGAAATCTCCATTAAATCTATTAAGATGCAACCTATGTGCAACAATGGCTCCCAAATTATAAGATTTATCTCCTAACACAGCACTCCTAAGAATACTGAGGTCAGGGACACACATATGACATGCTTCATCATTACCATTTATGCACCTACCTATGAAGAGAGAAAAATAATGTATAGCAGGAAAATGAATGCTCCCTATGGTAGCTTGTGCTATATCTCTAGATTCCCCCATAGTTATACTAGCAAGAAAATCTCTAAATTCAGATTTGTGAGGTTCACTAGCACTACCCCATTGTGGAAGTTTGCAAGCAGTGGTAAAGTCCTCTAAGTCCATAGTCTAAGAATTTTCATAAAGATCAAACAGGACAGTTTGAGAATTACGTGAAGATGAAAATTCAAACCTCCTCACAAAGGAACTAGTGAGATAGTGGTACTGACGGCATTTTTCTTCCTCGAAGCTCACAAGATCAGCGTTACGCAAATATGCGTTAAATTCTTCCTTAATTCCCGCTCGATCCATGAAGTCCTCTGAAGTCCATTCACAAGGCCGCACTGGAGCGTCCCTTGGTGGCTCATCATCAGCATCATGCATTGCAAGCCTGGGTCCTTGTTTCCTTGAAGAACCACCTTGGTACATTTTCCTAAACATATTTCTTCCTCTGAAAAATTTCTGAATTTTTTAGTAACTTCAAATAAAAGTGAACCAAACTCAACAAAATTGATAGAAACTACTCCTACAGGTGCCTAGAGCCTATATCATGCATCAAAACTACTTGGAACCACATAAATTTGACATGCAAGATCAAGAACATGGTCACCTAGGCAGCACAAATTTGCAATGAATAAAGCACTAGAACAAAAACTAATTGGACCAATGGAGGAGTCACATACCAAGGAACAATCCCCCAAAGCAGTTTTGTGAGAGGTGCTTTGAGCAAGGAGATCGAAAATTGCAGCAAAATGAGCTAGAACTTGTGCTTGAGCTGGATAATGGTGTTTGTGGGAGGAAGAAGGAGTGTGTGGGTGCAGGAATAAGTGGAGGAGGGCCATCGTGGGCCCACAAGGAAGGGGGTGCGCCCTGTGCAGGAATAAGTGGAGGAGGGCCATCGTGGGCCCACAAGGCAGGGGGCGCACCCAGGGGGTAGGGTGCGCCCTCCACCCTCGTGGCCAGGTGGATGCCCCCCTATTGTGTTCTCAGTGCCAAATATTCTCAAATATTCTAGAAAAAGTCATATTTAAATTTCAGGGCATTTAGAGAACTTTTATTTTCGGGGTATTTTTATATTGCAAGGATAATTCAGATAACAGACAGAAAATACTATTTTTATTTTATTTAATATGAATAACAGAAAGTAAAAGGAGGGTACAGAGAGTTGTGTTTTCTAATTTCATCCATCTCATGATCAACAAAAGGAATCCATTAACAAGGTTGATCAAGTCTTGTTAACAAACTCATTCCGAATAACATGGAACTCGAGAATTTTCGAATAACACTAGGTTACCTCAACGGGGATATCCACATCCCCAACAATAAGAATATCATATTTCTTCTTGACAGTAGGAAGAGGAAATTCAAAACCTCCAAAAATAATCGATGGAATTTTTCCAATAGAATTGATACTGTGGACTTGAGGTTGTTTCCTCGGGAAGTGTACCGTATGCTCATTACCATTAACATGAAAAGTGACATTGCCTTTGGTGCAATCAATAACAGCCCCTGCAGTATTCAAAAAAGGTCTTCCAAGAATAATAGACATACTATCGTCCTCGGGAATATCAAGAATAACAAAGTCCATTAAAATAGTAACGTTTGCAACCACAACAGGCACATCCTCACAAATACCGACAGGAATAGCAGTTGATTTATCAACCATTTGCAAATATATTTTAGTAGGTGTCAACTTATTCAAATCAAGTTTACGATATAAAGAGAGAGGCATAACACTAACACCGGCTCCAAGATCACATAAAGCAGTTTTAACATAATTTCTTTTAATGGAGCATGGTATAGTTGGTACTCCGGGATCTCCTAGTTTCTTAGGTATTCCACCCTTAAAAGTATAATTAGGAAGCATGGTGGAAATTTCAGCTTCCAGTATCTTTCTTTTATTAGTAACAATATCTTTCATATACTTAGCATAAGGATTCATTTTGAGCATATCAGTTAATCGCATGTGCAAAAAGATAGGTCTAATCATTTCAACAAAGCGCTCAAAATCCTCATCATCCTTTTTCTTGGATGGTTTGGGAGGAAAAGGCATGGGTTTTTGAACCCAAGGCTCTCTTTCCTTACCGTGTTTCCTAGCAACATAGTCTTTCTTATCATAATGTTGATTCTTTGATTCTGGGTTATCAAGATCAACAGCAAGTTCAATTTCTATATCATTATCATTGCTAGGTTGAGCATTAACATGAACATTATTATTAACATTATCACTAGTTTCAGGCTCATTACCAGATTGTGTTTCAGCATCAGAAATAGAAATATCATTGGGATTCTCAGGTGTTTCAGCAATAGGTTCACTAGAAGCATGCAAAGTCCTATCATTTTTCTTTTTCTTCCTTTTAGAAGGACTAGGTGCATCTATATTATTTCTCTGAGAATCTTGCTCAATTGTCTTAGGGTGGCCTTCAGGATCAAAGGTTACTGGGTCATTTTACCAGTTCTAGTAGCCACTCTAACAGCATAGTCCTTATTCTTACTATTCAATTCATTGAGCAAATCATTTTGAGCTTTAAGTACTTGTTCTACTTGAGTGGTAACCATAGAAGCATGTTTACTAATAAGTTTAAGTTCACCTTTGACATTAGGCATATAATCACCCAAGTGTTCAAGCATATCAGCACTGCGTTTTAATTCTCTACCAAAATAAGCATTGAAGTCTTCTTGCTTAACCATAAATTTATCAAACTCATCTAAGCATGGGCTAGCAAATTTAGTAAATGGGATTTCAGATTTATCATATCTATAGAGAGAATTTACCTTTACTGCCTGTGTCGGGTTATCAAGACCATGTATTTCTTCAGTAGGCGGTAAATTAAGATCATGTATTTCTTCAATAGGAGGTAAATTCTTAACATCTTCAGCTTTAATACCCTTTTCTTTCATAGATTTCTTTGCCTCTTGCATATCTTCAGGACTGAGAAATAGAACACCCCTTTTCTTCGGAGTTGGTTTAGGAATAGGCTCAGGAGCTGGCTCAGGAAGTGTCCAATTATTTTCATTTTTCAACATATTATTCAATAAAATTTCAGCTTCAGCTCGTGTTCTTTCTCTGAAAATAGAACCAGCACAACTATCCAGGTAATCTCTGGAAGCATCGGTTAGTCCATTATAAAAGATATCAAGTATTTCATTTTTCTTAAGAGGGTGATCAGGCAAAGCATTAAGTAATTGGAGAAGCCTCCCCCAAGATTGTGGGAGACTCTCTTCTTCAATTTGCACAAAATTACATATATCCCTTAAGGCAGCTTGTTTCTTATGAGCATGGGAATATTTAGCAGAGAAGTAATAAATCATATCTTGGGGTCTACGCACACAACCAGGATCAAGAGAATTAAACCATATCTTAGCATCACCCTTTAATGAGAACGAAAATATTTTAAGAATATAAAAGTAGCGAGTTCTCTCATCATTAGTGAAGAGGGTGGCTATATCATTTAATTTAGTAAGATGTGCCACAACAGTTTCAGATTCATAGCCATAAAAAGGATCAGATTCAACCAAAGTAATTATATCAGGATCAATAGAGAATTCATAATCCTTATCAGTAACAAAGATAGGTGAAGTAGCATAAACAGGATCATAATTCATTCTAGCATTCAGAGTTTTTTGTTTAAGCTTAGCTAATAATTTCTTAAGATCACTTCTATCATTGCAAGCAAGAAAGTCTCTTTTAGTTTCTTCATCCATAACATAGCCCTCGGGCACAACAGGTACTTCATATTTATTAGGAGAGCCTTCATAATCACTTTCATCAGTATTATCAGTTTCAATAATTTCATTCTCTCTAGCCCTAGCAAGTTGTTCATCAAGAAATTCACCAAGTGGCACAGTAGTATCGGGCATAGAAGTAGTTTCATCATAAGTATCATGCATAGCAGAAGTAGCATCCTCAATAATATGCGACATATCAGAATCAATAGCAGAAGCAGGTTTAGGTGTCGCAAGCTTACTCAAAACAGAAGGTGAATCAAGTGCAGAGCTAGATGGCAGTTCCTTACCTCCCCTCGTAGTTGAGGGATAAATCCTGGTTTTTGGATCTCTCAAGTTCTTCATAATGATAAGCAGATATAAATCCCAAGTGACTCAAAGAATGGAGCTATGCTCCCCGGCAACAGCGCCAGGAAATAGTCTTGATAACCCACAAGTATAGGGGATCGCAACAGTTTTCGAGGGTAGAGTATTCAACCCAAATTATTGATTCGACACAAGGGGAGCCAAAGAATATTCTCAAGTATTAGCAGCTGAGTTGTCAATTCAACCACACCTGGAAACTTAATATCTACAGCAAAGTGCTTAGTAGCAAAGTAATATGATAGTAGTGGTAACGATAGAAAAAGTAACGGTAGCAAAAGTAATGTTTTTGGTATTTTGTAGTGATTGTAACAATAGCAACGGAAAAGTAAATAAGAGAAGAACAATATATGGAAAGCTCGTAGGCAATGGATCGGTGATAGATAATTATGCCGGATGTGGTTCATCATGTAACAGTCATAACCTAGGGTGACAGAGAACTAGCTCCAGTTCATCAATGTAATGTAGGCATGTATTCCGAATATAGTCATATGTGCTTATGGAAAAGAACTTGCATGACATCTTTTGTCCTACCCTCCCGTGGCAGTGGGGTCCTAGCGGAAACTAAGGGATATTAAGGCCTCCTTTTAATAGAGTACCAGACCAAAGCATTAACACATAGTAAATACATGAACTCCTCAAACTAAGGTCATCACCAGAAGTGGTCCCGATTATTGTCACTTAGGGGTTTCCGGATCATAACACATAGTAGGTGACTATAGACTTGCAAGATAGGATCAAGAACTCACATATATTCATGAAAACATAATAGGTTCAGATCTGAAATCATGGCACTCGGGCCCTACTGACAAACATTAAGCATAGCAAAGTCATAGCAACATCAATCTTAGAACATAGTGGATACTAGGGATCAAACCCTAACAAAACTAACTCGATTACATGATAAATCTCATCCAACCCATCACCGTCCAGCAAGCCTACGATGGAATTACTCATGCACGGCGGTGAGCATCATGAAATTGGTGATGGAGGATGGTTGATGATGATGATGGCGACGGATTCCCCTCTCCGGAGCCCCGAACGAACTCTAGATCAGCCCTCCTGAGAGAGTTTAGGGCTTGGCGGCGGCTCCATATAGTAAAACGCGATGAATCTTTCTCCCTGATTTTTTTCTCTCCGAACACGAATATATATAGTTGGAGTTGAGGTCGGAGGAGCTCCAGGGGGGCCACGATGTAGGGGCCGCGCCCAGGGGGCAGGCGCGCCCCCCACCCTCGTGGCTAGGGTGTGGGCCCCTGGCCTTGATCTTTTGCCAGTATTTTTTATTATTTCCAAAAATACGCTCCATGGATTTTCAGGTCATTCCGAGAACTTTTGTTTCTGCACATAAATAACACCATGGCAATTCTGCTGAAAACAGCGTCAGTCCGGGTTAGTTCCATTCAAATCATGCAAGTTAGAGTCCAAAACAAGGGCAAAAGTGTTTGTAAAAGTAGATACGATGGAGACGTATGAACAGGTTAGTCCCAAAAATAATATAAAAGTGTATAAATAAGCCCATTAAACATCCAAAACAGAATATATAATAGCATGGAACAATAAAAAATTATAGATACATTGGGGATGTATCACACACGAACTCATTTTGCCGAGCGTGTGTGCTAGGAGGGCCATATCCCCGACGGTTTCTGGGTCGTGTGGGAAGGACCCCCTATCGCCGTCACTCATTAGGCAACGGTTCTAAATGTCGTCGCGGAAAGGGGTTAAAACCGTTTGTATAGCATCGTCACGTACTAGTGGACGTAGCTTCATTGACTTACTGCTCCTGCCTTTGCGTGTATGACAGGTGGGTGGCCCACCTGTCATACAGCCAAAGGCAGGTGCAGTTAAGGCACCGGAGCTTAGTCCGTGAGGGATAGGGCGTTGTAATCAAACTTATTGTTGTTGTATGAGTTGACGTAACACATCAAAGCACTGCACTCACTATATTTCAATAATTTGCGTTTATCGATGCATTAATTACAACGCATGCATGCATGCCATGACTTTCCTTTTGATACTTGCATGTGTTGATTTAATGCACCTTGAAGTAGTATGAATATGTGATGGTAAAGCTTTGTAATGCCCCGGCCCTAAAGCAAGAGATGGTTGTGCACGAGGGGGGCGAGATCATGCCGACGGAACAGGACCCGAAGATGGAGCTCTCTATGGTCTCGATGGACCTCACCTTGCTCCACTGCCCCTTGTGCCTCCGCCCCTTGAAGCCTCCAATGTATGAGGTTCAAATACAGCTCGTCCGTTCGGCTGATCGAGCAAGGTGGGGGTTGTCTTGATTGATGTGTTGTTCGATTGATTTGTGCAGTGCAAGTGAGGGCGCCTGGCCTGCGCGGACTACCGCGTCGAGCGCCCCGGGAACCAGCGGCAGTGCCAGAAGTGTGAGCGCGGCCGCGGCTTCGACGTGCAGAACACGGCGGTGGACGTTGTCCTCTCCTCGGTGAGGGTGGAGTGCTCGCACGAAGGCTATGGGCTCTACGTCACTTACCACAAGCTCGCCAATCACCAAAGTGTGTGTCCGCTCGCGCCCTAGAAATACCCCGTGCCCGTCTGCGGCTACGAAGGCCCACCACCAGCGCTCTCCCACCACATCAGCATTGTGCATCCCATGCCCGTGCACAAGATCCAGTACGGCAAGGTGCTCCAGCTGCAAGTGCCACTGTCGGAGCCACGGCTCTTGCTATTCGCGGAGGAGGACCGTCGCGCGTTTTTCTTGGTCGACGGCGTGCTCGACATTGGCTCGCCTATTGCCGTGTCAATCATCTGCATCAGAGCGGGGGCGTCCCCACTGCCGCACTACATGGCCAAGCTGTGGGCGAATGGCCCGCCGGGGGAGCCCAAAGGCAGGACCGACGCTGTCAAGGTGAAATGGAGGTGACAAGCAGCAAGGATCCCGGCGACATCGCCATTCAGGAGCTGACCTTCTTCACAGTTCCGCCCAAGCAGCTGGCCGGGGCTGGGTTGTCAAGGACGGTGTCCCTCCACATTCAGATTGACAAGCTCACCTCCTAAATGATTCTACAGTGCCTTCTATTTATCTTAGTAATATGCTAATATAGGGGTTAGCTCAGACTACTTTAGCTTAAGAGATGGTGGGTTTTGGTGGCGATGTAGCAATTACTTCGACATCAGATCAGCAGTTAAAGTAATTTCCAATAGTCGAACGGATATTTTGTGTCTGTTGGATATAAAGATCCTTTGGGTAAGAAGTAGTGTAACAGCTTATATGCTTGTTTGTTCAGGAAGTGTTGCATACTTGTGCGAGTTGACGCGACACATCAAAGTAGTACTTCTACTTGTACTACTCCCTCCAATCCTAATTTCTCTATGCATAAGTCAAGGCACAGATACCAAGGAGGGCCTAGTTGTGTCTATACTTGGACAACTCACCCGACTGCGCACCAGGCAGACAAAGCTCGTGTCGTGTTGGTGTCGTGTGTGGCCCGCACATTAACCAAAACCTCGCGCCTCCAGCTTAGCCTCCATGTTTTAAACTTCTCAATCTCAAGGCCAAGGAGCAACGCGAAACCTATGATAGAGCCAATCGGATGGTTGAGAACACTACAATTCGTAGCTACAGATGCGTGTGTGAGAGAGGATGAGTGCATGCGTGCACCTCTTCTCTTCATGTATAACGTACTAAACTCAGAGTACAAGTGTATGTGGGTGGCATCGACCTAGGGAGCTAGAGATGGTGCGTGCGAGAAGTCCTGAGAGATAGGTGTAACGCGTCTGAAAAAAGACTAGTCTATAGCTCGCCACGAGGCTATTCCTGTCGAACGCCCCAATAATCGTAAGATATGTATCCGATGGTGCCAGTTATTGCACGTACACAGCAGTAGAAAAAGAAGTAACATGGCATATGCTACACCACGGCCGAGAACATGTGCCAACGTTACGCCATCCGGGAATAGTGCCACACTTCGAAACTAGAACTGTCAATAAATTTTGAGCTTGCGTCTCGTCACATTCCAAATTACTACTACCACGCTATATTTAATTGCAAACCTGTTCACACCGATCACAACCTAAACATTTTCCCACTTAGGAGCATATTAGTACTCGGTTATAAATACTACTACGCCAAGATGATTGCACATTCCTCCTCAACTCCTCATCCACAAAAACAAACAAGTCATTCAGCATCCTTCCCTTGCGTCTGCCATGGCCAGCGTGTGTTCAGGGTCGAGAGATTACCACCGGGGAGAGGGGAGCATGGAAGCGTAAGCATGAGAGATGTCCCGCTTCGCTGCAAAAGCATCCGACATGTCCCGCCGCGCGGAAGTAGCAGCACAGAGGTCCCACCGCCCCGCCGAAGCAGCACCGAGGTCCCGCCGCGTCATCGATGCAGCAGACTGGTCCGGCCTCGTCGTGGAAGCAGCAGAGATGTCCCGCCGTGCCGCGAATGCATCAGAGATGTCTTGCTGTGCCGCGGAGGCCCGGGAAAATGTCTCGCAGGCAGGCAGCGACTCTTACAGGCGCATGCATGCGATCGTCCATAGCTAGATGGATCATATCTCCGGCTAGGCGAGGTTGCAGGACGACATGAACGCCTTGTTTGAACAGGCTACCGACGTCATCCGACAACTAAGGGAGGGCAATGATAGGCTTCGATCCAAGCGCGACCTGCTGAGGGCGAAGATCATCCGAAGTGCAGAGCAGCAGGAGGAGACCAGTGCCTTATTGAAGAGGACCGGCATCATCGTCAAGAAACTTATGGACGAGAATGACATGCTCCGCATCGAGCGCCAAAGGCTAGTGGAGGAATCTGTGGATGCTCTCAAGTAGTGTCTTGAGGACACGATGGAGCTCATCGTCACTCGTCATGGAGACTAGTTCCCGCAGCCTGCAGCAATGCATCAAGAAAGTAGAGATCAGTGGGCCAGATCATTGTCTTCCTTCTTCTTTTGCCCTTGTGTATTTCAGGCGTAGCCGCATGTGGCTTTTTTAATTATCTTCCTAATTATGTAAGACAATTATTATCCATTGTCGTCGTCCTTATATATCCATCAGTCTTGCTATAAGTCGCAGTAGATGCTATAAAGGTCCGTCGGATCTTACATCAAGATCCATGCAAAAATTTCTTTTTTCTCTCTTAAATCTCAGTCGAGTGAGACATAGCCACGCCATTAAACAGAGGCTCGGGTGCCATTAATGGAGACCTTGGGAGAGAGGTGGGCGGCAGATGGAGGTCAAAGGGCTCTCCTCCCGATAAGCATGCGCAGGGGTCTGATCGCACGCCTCCCGTACTCAAATAGCTACCCTGCACGGCGCCTCCTAGCTAATAAAAAAGGGACGTGTGGCGGCACGTAAATGGTAAGTAGAATGCCCACGGTTTCAATAATACTTGAGTTTCAGATTGTAACGTGACAGCACTAGTTCCAAAATGACTTTGTTGATTGTTAATGTGTGTGCCTTCGCAAATCGGACAGCAATTTACCACAGCATGTTGGTGCCATGTCATGACACCAAGCCAAGTTTCATGATTTTGATGTGTGTTTTGGATTTACTGGAATTAAAAAACCAAGTTTCTCAATGTTTCCGACCGAGCCATGACGCCCAGATGTTTGAATTTCATTCCCATTTCTTGCATGTGACCTAGAAATTTACCCGAGAACACACATGTGATTTTTCAACCAACTTTGGTGCACTAGAGCATGTGCTTGTATTTCAAATTTGAATTATGCACACAAAGGTGACACGTTCCCTCTCTGAACCACGACCCTTCTTGAGAGAAGCTCTGGCTTGCAAGAAGCTTATACCAAAACTTGTTCCTATTCGGCCAAAAAAATTTACCACGGCATGGTAGTACCATGACATGACACCATGCCAAGTTTCATGATTTTCAGGCGTGTTTTGGATTTAAAAGAATTTTAAAACCAAGTTTCTCAATGTTCTCGGCCGAGCCACGATGCCCAGATGTTTGAATTTCATTTCCATTTCTTGCATGGGACCTAGAAATTTACCCGAGGACACACATGTGATTTTTCAACCAACTTTGGTGCACGAGAGCATGTGCTTGTAGTTCAAATTTGAATTATGCACATTAAATGACCAGAAACTCAATTAATGTATAAAAAGGCCAAACGAACCCGGAATAATTCCAAAATTTAACAGGGCACTCATGTAGTTCTATGTTGCATTTGTAAAGAAACTCAAGGGGGGCAGCGTATATCGTTTCGCACTCAAAGGTGACACATTCCCTCTTAGAACCATGAGCCTTGAGAGAAGCTCCGGCTTGCAAGAAGCTTATACCAAAACTTGTTCCAATTCGGCCCAATTTTTACCATAGCATGTTAGTGCCATGACATGACACCATGCCAAGTTTCATGATTTCTAGGTGAGTTTTTGATTTACAGGAATTTAAAAACCAAGTTTCTCGATGTTCTTGGCCGAGTCACGATGACCACATGTTTGAGTTTCATTCCCATTTCTTGCATGGGACCTAGAAATTCACCCAAGGACACACATGTGATTTTTCAACCAACTTTGGTGCACCGGGGCATGTGCTTGCAGTTCAAATTTGAATTATGCAAATTAAATGTCCAGCAACTCAATTAATGTATAAAAAAGGCCAAACGAACCCGGAATAATTCCAAAATTTAACAGGGCACTCATATAGTTCTATGTTGCCTCTGTAAACAAAATCAGGGGATATCATTTCGCACACAAAGGTGACACGTTCCCTCTCGGCCCCACGAGGCTTGTTGAGAGAATCTCTGGTTTTGCAAGAAGCTTATGCCAAAACTTGTTACAATTTGGCCCAGTTTTTTACCACAGCATGTTAGTGACATGGCATGACACCATGCCAAGTTTCATGATTTCCAGGCGAGTTTTGGATTTGCGGGAATTTAAAAATCAAGTTTCTCAATGTTCTCGGCCGAGTCACGACGCCCAGATGTTGAATTTCATTCACATTTCTTGCATGGGACCTAGAAATTCACCCAATGACACACATGTGATTTTTCAACCAACTTCGGTGCACCGGAGCATGTGCTTGAAGTTCAAATTTGAATTATGCACATTAAATGTCCAGCAACTCAATTAATGTATAAAAAAGGCCAAATGAACCCGGAATAATTCCAAAATTTAACAGGGCACTCATATAGTTCTATGTTGCCTCTGTAAAGAAAATCAGGGGGAGGCAGCGTATATCATTTCGCACACAAAGGTGACATGTTCCCTCTCGGAACCACGAGGCTTGTTGAGATAATCTCCGGTTTTGCAAGAAGCTTATAGCAAAACTTGTCCCAATTCAGCCAAAAATTATACATATGAAAATAGGGCTTAGATTATCCCGAACATCTCGCTACCTAGACCAATGTACTCTGATTTGAATTCAACATAAAATGGATACAAATATTTGAATTGGAGGTCGTATGGTACATGTAGTTCATAGTGAAATATGATTACTGCTATATGCATGTTTTTTGATATCAAGATAATATTTAAATGATGGTATAACTTGACAACAATCGTATTCAAATAAGAAAAATTGATTTGAATTTAGTCCATATGGTAGACGACAATATATATGTTCATAGGGTGGAGTAAAATGTTCATATATGATGGAGGATCAAAATGTAGGACTACATCCATTATAAACTGCAAGGTCACCTAACGATATATTCGAATTCAACATAACGTGGAATCAAAAATTGAAATTCAAGATCCTGGCATTTGTAATCATATAAAAAGGGACATGACTCTTTCTTTTAGTGGGAATTGATTTGTTTTTTGTTGTTGTTGAGGGAAGTGCGAATCGATTTGGTACTGTACAGGGTAATCTTGTTCTCCCAATTTTTTTTACATTTTTCTTGTAGTTTTTTCAATGGCATTTATAGCAATATAGTAAAAGGGGACATGACTCTCTTGTGTCTTGTATGAATTGTTTTTTTGTACATGTTAAGTTTGTTCTGCCGAACATGGAATCCGTGCCTTGTTATCCCGAAATTTTCAAGCTCGAGTATCTTTTGTCTCATCTGCTTTGAAACCCCCGCCTCTTCAACCCGTGCCACACCTTGTTATCCCGAAATTTCGACGCGCACGAAAACTCCCTCCTCATCCGAAATTGGTCCCGCAGCCCAGACACACAAAATCCCCCTTCTACCCCTCAGCCGGAAATATCGGCTCGACGTTGCATGGTCAAAACCGGTGGGGTACGCTGGTAACTTACCCTACATTTAGGACAAGCACATCCCTAAGCCATGGCTCCCCCTACCTTCCCCTTCGTCCCCCCATTCATACACCGAGGCCGTCAAAACCCTCGAAACCCCACGCTCCTCCGTCGGTCTCTGGACCGCCGCCCAGCCGGAGACTCTTCCCCGATGATGTCCTCCAACGCAACAGCTCGCCGTCCCTCATCCACCGCACCGGATGAGGATCTGTCATCGATCTCGTCGTCTCGCCGGATCAGCCGCCCTGTCCTCCACCTCCAAGGAGCTGCCCCGACGTTCGCCTCGTCTATCACGCCACCTCCATCCCCACAGCGTTGTCTTGACCTGCCCCACCGGAACCGCATCACCCTCACCAATTCCTCCGATGAAGCCGAGGCCAACTCGGTGCCACCAAGGAGGTTCTGCACTCACCGCTGCATTTTATCTTTTATTCGATCTCACGGGGCTGTCGGTGCTCGATACCGAGCAGCCATGGCAGGTCTCCATCGACGGCGCCGTCACCGGCCACTTCATCCATGGCGTCTCTCCCCCATGTCGTTCCTTCCTCGGCGGCGACTTCCACACCAGCACTAGCTGCACCTGCTTCGGCTCTCGCTCGTGTTGCGGCTCTGTTCTTGTTGTTGGTCGCGCTGCTGCACTGCTCTTGCTTTCATTTGTGCTGCTGCTCTGCTCTAGTATTGCTGTCGGTCGCATTGCTGCTCCGCTCTTGCTCTCATTCGTGCTACTGTTGTGCTCTTGCTATTGATTGCGCTGCTGCTGTTGCATGACCTCCGACAGCTACAGGAGTTGCTGCTTTAGCACTCGCTCGCAGTGCTGCTGCACGACTTGCTCTCTGCTAGTGCGTTCCCTGGTCGAGCGTCTGCTAATTTAGATTACTGCTTCTCTGCTACTAGTGCTCGAACACCCTAAACATCTATTGCAATGCTCTGCTACTAGTCCAATCAGTTTCGATAGTAAAATTCAGTTTCGACTGTAAAGTTCAGTTTCTTCAGTTAAGTTCAGAGTGAACAGTATTTACAGCATCTGTCGGAGCGGCCGTGGCGCGGCTGATGTGTTTTACATCTAGCACTTTTTGGTGATGTATTTTACATCATCTATTGCAGATGATACTAGAGTCCCACTTTAGATTAACGTTGTCTGTCTTGTCCTGCTTCAGCCTCGCCACCGTACACCTCACCGGAGCTGCTCCAACGACAGAACCGTCCATCACAACGGAGCAGTACCCTCGGTGCCGTTTCCAGAGGCCTCAAATCTTCTTCCCCGCCTCCGACAGTCACACCAGCATCACCATCCTCCACATCCAACCCAATGATGCTGAGGTCGACAAGGCTATGCCAAAGAGGTGTACACTTGTCGCTTCACTTTGTTACTCTGCATTCATGTTGATCCCTCAGGGATCCTTTGCTATGGAACTACTATGGTACTACTATTTGTGCATTTGGTTAGAAGGAGTGGAGCAAAGCAAAATTGGAGGATTTTTTTCCTTTGGTGTCTCTTTCAAAGAAAAAACGTAGGAATTTTAATATCAACTTGGATGTCTTTTCAAATTAATATGCATGAAGAACATGACTAATTGCATTACTGGCATAATAAGATTATTATTTTTTCATTTTCATGTGGTTTGACTTTAATTTGACCATGTTTATCCATTCCTGTGTTCTTCCAATTCATGTGAACCAAACACCTAGGTTGACAGAAATCCTATGTTTCCAAATGCTCTGTTTTGCACATGCATTCATATCCTATTCATGTGTTTTTCCTGTCCCTACATTTATAGAATCCTCCAATTCTAAGGAGCCCTTACAGATTTACTTCATTTTCAGATAGGCGTCAAAGAAAACTCTGTGTGTTATGTCCTACTCCTACCATGCCATCATCCACCCCACCTGAGGTGCACCATCGACAGAAGCGTTCACTGCAGCAGAGATTCCCCCTGCAGACTTTCTTTCGCCGCCTCAGATCATCTTCCCCGTTGCCGGCAGCCACGCCAACTGCATTACCATCATCGACTGAGCAGATGAACCTGAGGACTACACAGTTCCGGAAGAGAGGTCGCACTCTTTTGTGTTTGCTTACGTTATACATCGGTTATTATTACCTGCTACTTTATCGTTCAAACTTGAGTTTTAAAATGCCCGTGGGGCACATATCGAGGCAGCAACGAATAGTATCTATCTACTATCTAGTTCACCCGGGGTCTTCTATGTGGTTCATGTTGGGTGGGCAACAAACAGTAGATGATCCATTGTCTATCCTTTTAAACTGAAGCTATAATCTACCTGCTATCATTAGTTTTGGATCTATCCACTCGTTTGCTACCATTAGTCTTGATTTCTGCATGCACCCCTTAGGCCTTACAAAATCTAACTATTTTTTATTATGCATGTCAGTTATTGTACACAATCGTACTAAACATGTAGAGAAAAAGAGAAGACCGTTGCGTGGCAATATAATGTCATGCAGACGCCGCTCCATGGTGGGTGAAGTGGGCCCCCCTCCTTCCATTCCAGATTGTATTCCAGAGGAAGATAACTGTTTAGATGGGGATTCAGAGGGAGCTGACCACTCCTATTTACCACTTGAGGTGTTTGCTCTAACCTGGCATGCTGATGTTGGTCATATCATGCATATGGCGCCTCGCATTGCTTACATTATACATCTTATATGTCATCATCTTAGTTTAGATTTGCTTTGTGTGAATGCCACCTGTTTGGTTTCTATATCATACTCCCACCGTTCCTAAATATTTGTCTTTTTAGAGATTTCAACAAGTGACTACATACGAAGCAAAATGAGTGAATCTACACTCTAAAATATGTCTATATACATCCGTATGTGGTAGTAAATTTGAAATCTCTAAAAAAAGACAACTATTTAGGAACGAAGGGAGTATATGGGAATTATGCAATGCCATCTTCTTTAGCCAGGCATCATATACGTGAATCATGCAATGTCATCTTGTTTAGCCAGTCATCGTATATGTGAATTGTATCGTGCCATATTTTTTCATAATGTATTCCATTTGTTTATACATTCATCTACTCTTCTTGTGCATTAGCCATTTGAGTCGGTCATGGGAAAATCTGGAGTGAAAACAAGGTCTTCGGAGCAGTCAGTGCTACCTGTCAATGCAGATTTCTTGCTGGTTACAGATAGCTCCTCAGAGGAGGATTCAGAGACAGATGACCAGTCGTATCCCCCCCCCCGAGGTGCATGCTCTAACTTGGCAGGGTTATATTGCCCATATCATGCATATGGTGTCTGATAACCCACAAGTATATGGGATCGCAACAGTTTTCGAGGGTAGAGTATTCAACCCAAATTTATAGATTCGACACAAGGGGAGCCAAAGAATATTTGAAGGTATTAGCAGCTGAGTTTTCAATTCAACCACACCTGGAGATTAATTATCTGCAGCAAGTAATCAGTAGCAAAGTAGTTTTGATAGTTTTGATAATAGTGATAGCAGCAACGGTAACAGTAACAGTGATAGCAGTAATTTTGTAGCAAGTGTAACAGTGATGGTAACATTAGTAACTTAGCAGAAACAACATAAGATAAATTTGTAGGCATTGGATCGGTGACTTGTTGGATGATATTCATCATGAGACAGTTATAACCTAGGGCGATAAGGCACTAGCTCCAGTTCATCAATATAATGTAGGCATGTATTCCGTAAATAATCATATGTGCTTTATTAAAAGAACGTGCATGACATCTTTTTTCCTACCCTCCCGTGGTAGCGGGGTCCATATTGGAAACTAAGGGATATTAAGGCCTCCTTTTAATAGAGAACCGGAACAAAGCATTAGCACACGGTGAATACATGAACTCCTCAAACTACGGTAATCACCGGAAGAAGTCCCAGTTATTGTCACTCCGGGGTTACCGGATCATAACACGTAGTAGGTGACTAAAACTTGCAAGATCGGATCTAGAACATGAATAGAATGGTGATAACATAAAAGGTTCAGATCTGAAATCATGGCACCCGGGCCCAAAGTGACAAGCATTAAGCATGGCAAAGTCATAGCAACATCAATCTAAGAACATAGTGGATACTAGGGATCAAGCCCTAACAAAACTAACTCGATTACATGAAGAATCTCATCCAACTCTTCACTGACCAGCGAGCCTATGAATGAATTACTCACTCCCGGTGGGGGCATCATGGAATTGGCGATGGAGAAGGGTTGGTGATGACGAAGAACGAATATCCCCCTCTCCGAAGCCCCAAACAGACTCCAGATCTGCCCTCCCGAGGAAGAACAGGGCTTGGCGGTGGCTCCATCTCATGGATCACGATAATTCTTTCTCCCTGATTTTTTTCTCCGAAAATAGGATTTTATAGTGTCGGTTTCAGGGTCTGCAGGGCCACCAGGTGGGGACAACCCACTTGGGCGCGCCAGGAGAGGGGGCGCGCCACGGTGGGTTGTGCCCACCCAAGGGCCCCTCTCCGGTAGGTATTGGCTCCAGAAATTCTTATATATTATATAAAAAATTCTTGAAAAGTTACGTTCCATTCTGAGAACTTTTATTTCTGCACAAAAACAACACCATGTTAGTTCTGCTGAATACAGCGTCAGTCCAGGATTAGTTTCATTCAAATCATGCAAATTAAAGTCCAAAACAAGAGGAAAAGCGTTAAGAAAAGTAGATACGTTTGAGACGTATCAACCCCCCCCCCCCAAGCTTAAACCTTTGCTTGTCCTCAAGCAATTCAGTTAATAAACTGAAAGTGAAAAGGAAAAACTTTTACGAAGTCTTTTGCTCGTGTTTGCATAAATAAGCTTAAACAACACCCAGGTTTTCAGCCATCATTATAAAACTAACCATGTTGATAATAACTCTTAAAGATTATAATGACTCATATCAATGACATAATCAGCTAGCGAGCAATAATAAGGCATCTCAAACGGCAACACGTTGTCAAAACAACCATGATATAATATGACAATAGTGGTATCTAGCTAGCCCTTTCCGAGACCGCAAAACATAAATGCAGAGCACCTCCAAAGTCCAAGCAACGACTAAACATTGTAATTCATGGTAGAAAAGATCCAGTCATGATGCACCCAACATTAGCTACACACAATGCATAAATCATGACAGCTGTGCTCTCTCAGTTTCTAGCGCTTGTATAAGAAGGTGATGACACAACATAAAAGTAAATAGATAGTTCCTTCGTAGAGGGAAGCAGTGATTTGCAAAGGTGCCAGAGCTCAAGTTTTAAAACAGAGACAAATGATTATTTTGAGATATGCACCCTTCTCATTTACTTCAGACCATCAATTATCAATATCTCTCATGCTAAACACATTATAGGCGGTTCCCAAACAGAATGGTAAATGTTTATACTGCCCCCACCACGCAACAAACATCACTTCCATGGCTTGTCCGAAACAATGGGGTGGCCTCCAACTAAACAACAACCTGGGGAGTTTTGTTTGCAATTATTTTGAATTTGAGCATGGGACTGGGCATCCCCGATTACCGCGCCACTTTCTCATGAGTGAATGAGCCGGAGTCCACTCATCATGAGAATAACCCACGCTAGCATGGGAAGATATAGGACAACCCTAGTTGATACATGAGCTTATTCGAGCATACAAAACAGAATTTCATTTGAAGGTTTACAGTTTAGCACATACAAATTTACTTGGGAACAGGTAGCTAAATACTGCATATAAGGAAGGTATGGTGGACTCATATGGAATAACTTGGGGTTTATGGGAAGTGGATGGCCACAAGCATATTCCCGCTTTGTACAAGTGAAGGCCTAGAAAGAAGACTGGGAAGCGACCAACTAGAGAGCAACAACAATCATGAACATGCATTAAGATAATCCAAACAATGAGTGCAAGCATGAGGTAGGATATAAATCACTGTGAACATAAACATCATGGAGGCTATGTTGATTTTGTTTCAAATACATGCGTGAACATGTGCCAAGTCAAGCCATTTGAATCGTTCAAAGGAGGATACCACCCTATCATACCACATCACAACCATTTTAATAGCATGTTGGCACACAAGGTAAACCATTATAAACTCCTAGCTAATTAAGCATGGCATGAGCAACTATAATCTCTAATTGTCATTGCAACATGTTTCATTCATAATAGGCTGAATCAGGAACGATGAACTAATCATATTTACAAAACCAAGATAGGTTGAGTTCATACCAGCTTCTCTCATCTTAACTAGTCCATCATATATCGTCATTATTGCCTTTCACTCGGACGACCGAATGCTGTGGATAAGAATAATAGTGCATGTGCATTGGACTAAGCTGGAATCTGCAAGCATTTAATACAAGGGAGAAGACAAGGTAATATGGGCTCTTGGTTAAATCAACAATAATGCATATGGGAGCCACTCAACATTTTCATCATGGTCTTCTCCTTGGTACAACTCAAATAAAGAGAAAGAAATTCAGAGAAACACACTGAAATATTTTTGGAGTTTTTGGTTTTCTTGAACAAGCAAATAAAAGGGAAAAGCAAAAACGAGAAAAACTATTTACAAGGGAAAGCTCCCAACAAGCAAAAAAAAGAACAAGGAAATCTTTTAGGGTTTTCTTTTTAATACTACAACTAAGCATGCATGGAAAGTAAACTAGCTACAACTAATTTTTTTGGTTTTTGTAAAGTTTTTCAAACACGCAAGAAGAAAGCA
This sequence comes from Triticum aestivum, assembly GCF_018294505.1. NCBI lineage: Eukaryota > Viridiplantae > Streptophyta > Magnoliopsida > Poales > Poaceae > Triticum > Triticum aestivum. The sequence goes on from NC_057812.1 coordinate 250,774,330, forward strand.
AAAAAATCTAAGCATGGATGATACAATCAAAAAGTGTGAACACCTACAAATAGAATGACATGTAGACATAAATGTAATGTCGGTGAGAAACACGTACTCCCCTAAGTTTAGGCTTTTGGCCTAAGTTGGTAATCGGTCAGTAGTATGGAGGGTAGTAGGGGTGCTGAGGAGCGGGCACCCACCGATCCCACTACGGAGGCTCCTCCACTGCCTCTACAGCAGCCTGAGCGTTCCAGTAGGCGATGATGTCCTCGGGCATAATCCTATATCTGCCCCTAGCAACAGAATCAAACAAAGCAGGAGCAGGCAACGGGATAATATCACGAGTTTTAACGCTAAAGACCAGGTTATAAGGAATAGGAATGTTAGGATGATCTTGTGGAAGAAAATTATGGCGTTCCATGGCTGCATGGTCTAGATAAACCTTGGTCAGAGGGTAATCGTGAGGGCGTATCTCAACCTCAAAGTGAGCCGCCAAACGAGTAGCAAAAATCCCACCATGTGTTTCACCCTGAGATTTATTAAGATGGAGGCGACGAGCTACAATAGCTCCCAAGCTATGAGTGTTGTCGCCCTCTAGTGCCCGGCGTAAAACAGCAAAGTCTATTGCGCTGAGCGCACCTACTTTCTTTCTAGCAAGCAAACACTTAGCAACAAATAAAGCAAACTAATGTACGGTAGGAAAGTGTATGCTAGCATCCGTGGTGGCTGACACCCCTCTTTCATCCCCCACTGTCAAAGTGCGATAAAAGGCCTCAAACTCAGCCGGCCTAGGCTCAGCCAAACTCCCATCAAAAGGGATCATGCATATATCACAAAATTTAGTAAGTGGTATCTGATGGTTTTCAGCATCAAAGCTCACTTCAGGGGGATTATTTCTAGGCAGGAAAGTAAAACTATGAACAAAGATGCTTGTGAGGATTTGGTGCTCGTCACACTCATCTGCGATAAAGTTGGTGAGGCCGGCATTAGCAACATATTGGTGTAAAGCGCATGAAGAAACTCCATGCTAATGGGCTTTTGGAATCACTTGATTATGAATCAGTTGATGCTTGCGAACCATGCCTCATGGGCAAGACTAAGACTCCGTTCTCCGGAATAATGGAGAGAGCAACTGACTTATTAGAAATAATACATACTGATGTATGCGGTCCGATGAGTGTTGAGGCCCGCGACGCATATCGTTATTTTCTGACCTTCACAGATGATTTGAGCAGATATGGTTATATCTACTTGATGAAACATAAGTCTGAAACATTTGAAAAGTTCAAAGAATTTTAGAGTGAAGTGGAAAATCATCGTAATAAGAAAATAAAGTTTCTACGATCTGATCATGGAGGTGAATATTTGAGTTATGAATTTGGTCTTCATTTAAGACAATGTGGAATAGTTTCGCAACTCACGCCACCTGGAACACCACAATGTAATGGTGTGTCCCAACGTCGTAACTATACTTTATTAGATATGGTGCGATCTATGATGTCTCTTACTGATTTACCGCTATCGTTTTGGGGTTATGCTTTAGAGACGGCTGCATTCATGTTAAATAGGGCACCATCTAAATCCGCTGAGACGACACCATATGAACTGTCATTTGGCAAGAAACCTAAGCTGTCGTTTCTTAAAGTTTGGGGCTGCAATGCTTATGTGAAAAAGCTTCAACCTGATAAACTCGAACCCAAATCGGAGAAATGTGTTTTCATAGGATACCCAAAGGAGACTGTTGGGTACACCTTCTATCACAGATCCAAAGGCAAGATATTCATCGCTAAGAATGGATCCTTTCTAGAGAACGATTTTCTCTCGAAAGAAGTGAGTGGGAGGAAAGTAGAACTTGATGAGGTAACTATACCTTCTCCCTTATTGGAAAGTAGTTCATCACTGAAATTAGTTCCAATGATTCCTACACCAATCAGTGAGGAAGCTAATGATGATGATCACGAAACTTCTGATCAAGTTACTACCGAACCTCGTATGTCAACCAGAGTACGATCCACACCAGAGTGGTACGGTAATCCTGTTCTGGAGGTCATGTTACTTGACCATGACGAACCTACGAACTATGAGGAAGCGATGATGAGCCCAGATTCCGCGAAATGGCTTGAGGCCATGAAATCTGAGATGGGATCCAGTATGAGAACAAAGTGTGGACTTTGGTTGACTTTCCCGATGATCGGCAAGCCATAGAAAAAAAATGGATCTTCAAGAAGAAGACTGACGCTGACGGTAATGTTACTGTCTACAAAGCTCGACTTGTTGCGAAAGGTTTTTGACAAGTTCAAGGAGTTGACTATGATGAGACCTTCTCACCCATAGAGATGCTTAAGTCTGTCCGAATCATGTTAGCAATTGCCGCATTTTACGATTATGAAATTTGGCAAATGGATGTCAAAACTGCATTCCTTAATGGATATCTTAAATAAGAGTTGTATATGATGCAACCAGAAGGTTTTGTCGATCCAAAAGGTGCTAACAAAGTGTGCAAGCTCCACCGATCCATTTATGGACTGGTGCAAGCCTCTCGGAGTTGGAATATACGCTTTGATAGTGTGATCAAAGCATATGGTTTTATACAAACTTTTGGAGAAGCCTGTATTTACAAGAAAGTGAGTGGGAGCTCTATGGCATTTCTAATATTATATGTGGATGACATATTGTTGATTGGAAATAATACAGAATTTCTGGATAGCATAAAAGGATACTTGAATAAGAATTTTTCAATGAGAGACCTCGGTGAAGGTGCTTATATATTGGGCATAAAGATCTATAGAGATATATCAAGACGCTTAATTGGACTTTCACAAAGCACATACCTTGATAAAGTTTTGAAGAAGTTCAAAATGGATCAGTCAAAGAAAGGGTTCTTGCATGTATTACAAGGTGTGAAGTTGAGTCAGACTCAATGCCTGACCACTACAGAAGATAGAGAGAAAATGAAAGTCATTCCCTATGCATCAGCCATAGGTTGTATCATGTATGCAATGCTGTGTACCAGACCTGATGTGTGCCTTGCTATAAGTTTAGCAGGGAGGTACCAAAGTAATCTAGGAGTGGATCACTGGACAACGATCAAGAACATCCTGAAATACCTGAAAAGGACTAAGGATATGTTTCTCGTTTATGAAGGTGACAAAGAGCTTGTCGTAAATGGTTATGTCGATGCAAGCTTTGACACTGATCCGAATGACTCTAAGTCACAAACCGGATACGTATTCATATTGAATGGTGGAGCTGTCAGTTGGTGCAGTTCCAAGCAAAGCGTCGTGGCAGGATCTACGTGTGAAGCGGAGTACATAGCTGCTTTGGAAGCAGCAAATGAAAGAGTCTGGATGAAGGAGTTCATATCCGATCTAGGTGTAATACCTGGTGCATCGGGTCCAATGAAAATCTTTTGTGACAATACTGGAGCAATTGCCTTGGCAAAGGAATCCAGATTTCACAAGAGAACCAAACACATCAAGAGACGCTTCAATTCCATCTGCGATCAAGTCAAGGAGGGAGACATAGAGATTTGCAAGATACATACGGATCTGAATGTTGCAGACCCGTTGACTAAGCCTCTCTCACAAGCAAAACATGATCAGCACCCAGACTCCATGGGTGTTGGAATCATTACTATGTAATCTAGATTATTGACTCTAGTGCAGGTGGGAGACTGAAGGAAATATGCCCTAGAGGCAATAATAAAGTTGTTATTTATATTTCCTTATATCATGATAAATGTTTATTATTCATGCTAGAATTGTATTAACCGGAAACTTAGTACATGTGTGAATACATAGACAAACAGAGTGTCCCTAGTATGCCTCTACTAGACTAGCTCGTTAATCAAAGATGGCTAAGTTTCCTTACCATAGACATGTGTTGTCATTTGATGAACAAGATCACATCATTAGGGAATGATGTGATGGACAAGACCCATCTGTTAGCTTAGCATAATGATCGTTTAGTTTTATTGCTATTGCTTTCTTCATGACATTGTGTGCTATCAAACGTCACAACGTAACTGGGTGATTATAAAGATGCTCTACAGGTGTCTCCGATGGTGTTTGTTGAGTTGGCGTAGATCGAGATTAGGATTTGTCACTCCATGTATCGGAGAGGTATCTCTGGGCCCTCTCGATAATGTACATCACTATGAGCCTTGCAAGCAATGTGACTAATGAGTTAGTTGTGGGATGATGCATTACGGAACGAGTAAAGAGACTTTCCTGTAATGAGATTGAACTAGGTATGATGATACAGACGATCGAATCTCAGGCAAGTAACATACCGATGACAAAGGGAATAACGTATGTTGTTATGCGGTTTGACCGATAAAGATCTTCGTAGAATATGTAGGAGCCAATATGAGCATCCGGGTTCCGCTGTTGGTTATTGACTGGAGATGTGTCTCGGTCATGTCTACATAGTTCTCGAACCCGTAGGGTCCACACGCTTAACGTTCAATGATGATTTGTATTATGAGTTATGTGATTTGATGACCGAAGTTTTTTCGGAGTCTCGGATGAGATCACGGACATGACGAGGAGTCTCAAAATGGTCGAGAGGTAAGGATTCATACATTGGAAGGTTGCATTTGGACATCGGAATGGTTCCGAGTGGTTCGGGCATTTTTCCGGAGTACCGGGAGGTTACCGTAACCCCCCGGGAGAAGTATTGGGCCTTATTGGATGAGAGGAGAAAGGCCACGTGAGAGGGGCGCCCCCCTTGCCCAAACCAAATTGGACTAGGGGAGGGGGCCGACCCCCCTCTTTCCTTCTCCCTCTCTCTCCCTTCCCCTTCTCCCTCTCTGGTGGAAGGAAGGAGGGGGGTCGAATCCTACTTGGACTAGGATTCCAAGTAGGACTCCCCCCTTATGGCGTGCCCCCCTAGGCCGACCACCTCCTCCTCCTCCTCCCCCCTTTATATACGGAGGCGGGGGGCACCCCAAAGGCACAACCGACATCTTTTAGCCGTGTGCGGTGCCCCACTCCACAGTTTACCACCTCAGTCATATCGTCGTAGTGCTTAAGCGAAGCCCTGCGCTGGTAACTTCATCATCACCATCGCCACGCCGTCGTGCTGACGGAACTCTCCCTCGTCCTCAACTGGATCAAGAGCTCGAGGGACGTCATCGTGCTGAACATGTGTTGAACACGGAGGTGATATACGTTAGGTGCTAGGATCAGTTGGATCATGAAGACGTTCCACTACATCAACCGCGTTACTAAACGCTTCCGCTTTCGGCCTATGAGGGTACGTAGACACACTCTCCCCTCTCGTTGCTATGAATCTCCTAGATAGATCTTGCGTGATCGTAGGAAATTTTTTGAAATATTGTGTTCCCCAACACTTCATGTCCTCGAAGGAATGCTTGAAGTTGAATTACACCAATGTAACTAAACGCTCAGTGCATTGGTCTGGAGAAATCCTTAATAACCAAGGTAACCCCGTGTGGCGACAAGGGCCATGTTGGACAACAGACTCACGATGCAGGTTGTTGATCAGTCATGATGTTACTTGGACGCACTGAGAACACATCATAATGGTGTCTACAAGACCATGTTGGAAATCAAGACAAGACTCTCAGCGCAAGTATAAGGTTGTAAGTAAAGTCCTCATAATTATCGTCAGTCAGTCATGATGTTATTTGGACACCTTCCAATCAATAATTATTAGCGGTATATGGACACCCATAATAATTCCCGCATACTAGCGAAGATCTTTATTGAGCGAACTTATTACCATTCCCTATGCTTCATCATATGTTACAAAATCCGAGGTGAGACTTTTTCGGTATCCCCATGATCAACACTTTGATCACTATATATACCTAGTTTCCTCATTACTGGCTTGTACTCTGTACACGTTTCTGGATTCCGGTGTCCCTGTGACTAACACCTTAGTCACTATGTCTAGCGAGGCGATGAACATTGTAATACCAAGTTGGCCCAGAGTGTATCTCTCCATCGCGCGAGGAGCAAATCCTAATATTGACATATCGAATACCACAACATACTTTTCCGGTATACCTAAAAGCTACTTTTATAATCACCCAGTTACGGTGTGACATTTGGCAACCCTAAAGTAGTCATTCGATATCTGCAGTCTAGAGGTCGGACTAGGGATCTATTAGGTGTTTATCTTTCCAGACATGCAAATAGGTTTTCCCCTGAATCTCACATTCAGGAACCATTTCAATATATAACACAAAAATATAAAGTTAATTATGAACATGAAAATAGAATAATAACATCTTTATTATTGTCTCTAGCACATATTTCCAACATGTTTCCCCATTAATGGTCCCCATCGCGTACCTGGTCGTTATCGCCCTGTTTCTCACCGGAGTGCATCATCCTGGAGCATGCCAGTGCACTCGCCATCTTCCTCTCCGCCACCTATCTTCCTTCACACTCACCTCATTCCCTCTATGTTGCGCCCCTTTTCTCATGAATCTGTCACTAAAGAGAACGTGACACCCATCAATATCAGGAGAAGGTGTAGTGGTACTCTGAAAAGGTCGATGTTGAAACCTAACTTGAAGTTGAATCAACCAACAAGGACGAGCACCTTCCTTCATCGGTCGTTGTGTCCCCGTGTGAAGGATGACATCGAAGTCGAAGCAGTGCATATGGAGGGAGAATCCATTATGGCCATCTCCCACATATAAGACACACGCCCAAGTCGACGCAGCCAAAGCCTCCACTTTGCTGTGAGGTCACCTCGAAAGGCGGTCGCCAACAAAACATTCCTTTTAGAAAATTCTCATGCCAGCTCAATGAATTTATTTTTTTTGTAGTGCCTATATGATGTTGAACTCAAGGTCTGCTGACAAAAATTGCATTGTTTTGCATGTGATACTGAACATAATGTCGATGAAAATGCAATATTTACATTTGAAGAAAGGGCATAGAGGCTAACAAGTTGGCCACAAATATAGAGATTGCAGAATGATGAATCTGAGTTTGTGGAGGGCACTCGTAGCTGTTTTAGAGGTTGCGAATATGACTGGTCAGCTAGAGTTGCTCTAAGAGCAATTAGCCAGATGACCCCTTCCTACTTACGGAAGAGTCCATTCTCACGGGAGTTCTCACCTAGCAAAATTAGGAGTCGACTTAAGAGCATCTCCGACAACATGCCAAAAAACGTAGTTGTGACCGAAAAATAGTTTTTTTACCTTTCGGGTGTAAAAAAACAGCTTCAACAACGGCCCTATACCTATAGGGCGGCCATATATTTTGGCCGTGACCAAAAAGTTGCTGCAGGTGATATGCATTTGGGTCCCCACTAGCAGCCGACCAAAAACAAAAACGTCACGGCGGAAACCAAGCCGTCGCTCACTGAACTTCCACAAACCGCTGCGTCGCCTCACCTCACCTCCGCGTCGACAAATTCCAGCCACCGGTGCCAGTCACACGGCCGTGACTAGCCCCATTGCTCGGGGCCACTGTTGTGACCCTGAGGATTGTTTTTGCGCTTGCGCTACTGCTACCCGATATCACCGCGCTCCACACCGCCGCCCGCCCAAACTCCCTCTGTCATCCCCGAGCACCGCGCCAGCATCCCTGAGCTCCCGCAGCCAACCCTGAGCACCATGTCACCGTCCCCAAGCTCTCGCCGCCGTCCCCGAGCACCACCTCCCGATATT